>NW_026646090.1:0-237683 GCF_949987535.1 Balaenoptera acutorostrata | reverse complement strand
CCTCCACTTTTATGGTTGACACCTAGCTCATGTACCTGAAGTTCACAAGCAGGCCACATAGACACATGCCACACACATGGGCCCTTCATGAAAACACTTTGGCAAGCAGGAGTCCTCCTGAGGTGAATGGCGTGAGCCAGTGAACGCCTTAGTGTCGCCTTCCTCACCGTGGATCTTGCAAAGGCCTAACAGCCTTCAAAGGCTGAGAGCACATGTCTCCAGCTGGATCTGAAGTCGACGAGCTGCTTGCGAAGGGAAGACGTCAGCTGTGGATTCTGAGAACACTTGCCATGGAGGTGTTTGTTCCAGTGCAGCTCAGGTTTACCAACTGGGGTCCCCTTGCGTTGCACAGCAGACCAGGGAGAAAACTCTTTCTGAGGATTCTTCTAAGCTGTGGATACCTGGCTACCCACGGAGGAAGCACATTGTTGCCTGGGCTTCTGCATACCAACAGCAGGGCCCAAAGACCATCATGAGGCATGACGTTGCTCAGAAGGCACAGATGACACATTCGGTAGCCAGTGATTTGTCTCCGAAAATGTTGCCGTCGCGAGCGGTCCTCAGATATGGAGAAGCACACCACTGTTACAACACTTCACTGGTGAAAGCCTCGGGTCTACTTGTGACCACCAAGTTTGCTGTTGGAAACACTGCCCCTACTTTGAGCATGCCGCTCAGCCGACATTCGACTTAGCTGAAGTAGTCTGCTGCATGACCTCCTGGCAAGGAGTGGCAGGCACACTGTTTCTTTGGAGAAAACTCACTCTTCCTCCCGAGGAGTTCCTGCGGGGTGCCCATGTTGGGCGCCCGCCCACCCCTACTCCGGGTCTTTTCCTTCAGTTTTCTGGCCCCAAACCTCCTGTTCCAAAGGGGCCAATAATGCTTTAGCCCTCAGGATCCAGTTTCTACGTGCAACCCAGACTGTGGAGCAGCACCTTCTGCTCAGCTACAAGAGAGCCATGCGACACACCAGGCGCTCCTGTGAGGAGCCTTTTGGAAACAGAGGTTCTGCACAAGGTGACGAGCCTAGCCAAGACAGCGCTTCAGTCAGGTGTTGTCGACTTTGGAACTTTCAATCTCCCAGCAGTGCTTCGGGAAAGGTGTCCATCATTTCAGGCTGGTTGTCAAGTCACATTTCTGCTGCAGGTGAAGGGTCGTCAGCTTTGACATCGTAGAATTCATGTTACTCGCCGGATATGATTCAGTGCAGCTAATAGCTAAGCTGGGAGTCTGACAGGCATTGCACGTGACACCGTCCCCCACTCTCTTACCAAGACTGCTTTCCTGAGTTGGAGGTCTGGCTGTCGGCCGGAGCAAGCCGTGTGTTGCCCTGCCCTCTGCATGCACAGAGTGGAGGCCAACCACCCATGTGGCTGCAGGTTACTCAGAAGCCGCAGTTGACACTTTGGCTACAACGTGTTCTTCCTTGACCTGGGTTCAGGTGTGAGAGAGCTGCAGTCCTGAGAGGCCTACCAGTGTTACAGCAGTACCTTCACTAAGGCTTCTTAGAAAAATCTGCACTGCAACACTTTTCACGGCACACGGGGCCCTTCCTTTGGCAGCATGGGGCAGGTTTCCTAACCACTAGCCAAGAAGGCGTTGGGATGAGCTCCTAGTGAGGAACCGCACACACCCCTGTTTTTTTCGAGAAAACTCACTCTTCCTCACTTTGCCTTCCAGGAAACACCTACGGTGATTACACGACGGGCAGCAGGACTTTTTTCCAGGCAGCTCTGAGCACGCAGCTCTCCGGCTTGCCAACGGGACGGATTTCGCTTTTCTCGTCCAGCCCCCTTTTCACAGTTGCAACACAGCTCATGTAGCTGAAGTTCCAGGGAAGCCAAAGGAGACCCATGTCACATACTGTACCCCTTCGCTGAAAGCACTTTGGAAAGCCAGTGTTCCTCCGGAAGTGAATTGCGCGAGCCAGTGAATGCCTTCATTTTGCCTAGGTCATGGTACATCTTGCAAAGGCCTAGCAGTCTTCGGAGGGTGACTGCCTATTTCTCCCTCGAGAGGTGAAGTCCAGGTGCTGCTTCAGGGAGCAAGAGGTCAAGTATGAATTCCGAGAACTCGTGTAAGCACGGTGTTTTTCCAAAAGCAGCTCAGGGTTACAAAGGGAGGCCCCTTTGCATTGGCCAGAAGCCCCGTTATAAACGTGTTCTTCAGGCATCCTCTAAGCTCTCCAAATCGAGCTCTCCGATGGAGGAAAAACCTTGTTGCCCAGCCTCCTGCATACAAAACAGTAGAGACCAAAGACCCTTGTGGCTGGGTGTTGCTCAGCAGGCACAGATGCCACTTCTGCTCCACAGTGACCTTCCTCGGAAGACGGTGCAGACGCTCGTATCCTCATCCTGTCAGAGTCTTAAAAGGCACATCAGCATGTACAGCAGTTCAGTCGGAAGGCCTCTTTGAACCTGCTGACTGTGACTGTGCTGGTGGAAAGAAACACAGCACCTTACCTTGAGTCTGGCGCTCGGCTGACTTACGCCCTAGATAAACACCTCTGCTGTATGTATTCCTAGCAAGCAGTTGCCAGCATTCTCTTTCCTTGGGCAAAGTCTCCGTTCCTCCCCGGGTATTCCCGCAGGGTTGAGAAGGTTGGCGACTGCAGGGCCTTTCATTATGCACTCATCGTCGAAAACATGGACCTTCCTTGCAACACGCGGGCAAGGTTCCTTACCACTGGCCAAGAAGGCTTTGGGATGAGAACCTAGCAAGGAACTGCACGCACTCCGCTCCGTTCAAGAAAATTCACTCTGCCTCAGGTTGCCTCTCAGGTAATCCAGGGATGAATATAAGATTGGCAACAGGACTGTTTCTCAGGCAGCTCTGAGGACGCAGCTCTCCGGTTTGTCACCGGGGCAAATTGTGCCGTTCCCGTCCCCCTCCACTTTTATGGTTGACACCTAGCTCATGTACCTGAAGTTCACAAGCAGGCCACATAGACACATGCCACACACATGGGCCCTTCCATGAAAACACTTTGGCAAGCAGGAGTCCTCCTGAGGTGAATGGCGTGAGCCAGTGAACGCCTTAGTGTCGCCTTCCTCACCGTGGATCTTGCAAAGGCCTAACAGCCTTCAAAGGCTGAGAGCACATGTCTCCAGCTGGATCTGAAGTCGACGAGCTGCTTGCGAAGGGAAGACGTCAGCTGTGGATTCTGAGAACACTTGCCATGGAGGTGTTTGTTCCAGTGCAGCTCAGGTTTACCAACTGGGGTCCCCTTGCGTTGCACAGCAGACCAGGGAGAAAACTCTTTCTGAGGATTCTTCTAAGCTGTGGATACCTGGCTACCCACGGAGGAAGCACATTGTTGCCTGGGCTTCTGCATACCAACAGCAGGGCCCAAAGACCATCATGAGGCATGACGTTGCTCAGAAGGCACAGATGACACATTCGGTAGCCAGTGATTTGTCTCCGAAAATGTTGCCGTCGCGAGCGTCCTCAGATATGGAGAAGGCACACCACTGTTACAACACTTCACTGGTGAAAGCCTCGGGTCTACTTGTGACCACCAAGTTTGCTGTTGGAAACACTGCCCCCTACTTTGAGCATGCCGCTCAGCCGACATTCGACTTAGCTGAAGTAGTCTGCTGCATGACCTCCTGGCAAGGAGTGGCAGGCACACTGTTTCTTTGGAGAAAACTCACTCTTCCTCCCGAGGAGTTCCTGCGGGGTGCCCATGTTGGGCGCCCGCCCACCCCTACTCCGGGTCTTTTCCTTCAGTTTTCTGGCCCCAAACCTCCTGTTCCAAAGGGGCCAATAATGCTTTAGCCCTCAGGATCCAGTTTCTACGTGCAAACCCAGACTGTGGAGCAGCACCTTCTGCTCAGCTACAAGAGAGCCATGCGACACACCAGGCGCTCCTGTGAGGAGCCTTTTGGAAACAGAGGTTCTGCACAAGGTGACGAGCCTAGCCAAGACAGCGCTTCAGTCAGGTGTTGTCGACTTTGGAACTTTCAATCTCCCAGCAGTGCTTCGGGAAAGGTGTCCATCATTTCAGGCTGGTTGTCAAGTCACATTTCTGCTGCAGGTGAAGGGTCGTCAGCTTTGACATCGTAGAATTCATGTTACTCGCCGGATATGATTCAGTGCAGCTAATAGCTAAGCTGGGAGTCTGACAGGCATTGCACGTGACACCGTCCCCCACTCTCTTACCAAGACTGCTTTCCTGAGTTGGAGGTCTGGCTGTCGGCCGGAGCAAGCCGTGTGTTGCCCTGCCCTCTGCATGCACAGAGTGGAGGCCAACCACCCATGTGGCTGCAGGTTACTCAGAAGCCGCAGTTGACACTTTGGCTACAACGTGTTCTTCCTTGACCTGGGTTCAGGTGTGAGAGAGCCTGCAGTCCTGAGAGGCCTACCAGTGTTACAGCAGTACCTTCACTAAGGCTTCTTAGAAAAATCTGCACTGCAACACTTTTCACGGCACACGGGGCCCTTCCTTTGGCAGCATGGGGGCAGGTTTCCTAACCACTAGCCAAGAAGGCGTTGGGATGAGCTCCTAGTGAGGAACCGCACACACCCCTGTTTTTTTCGAGAAAACTCACTCTTCCTCACTTTGCCTTCCAGGAAACACCTACGGTGATTACACGACGGGCAGCAGGACTTTTTTCCAGGCAGCTCTGAGCACGCAGCTCTCCGGCTTGCCAACGGGACGGATTTCGCTTTTCTCGTCCAGCCCCCTTTTCACAGTTGCAACACAGCTCATGTAGCTGAAGTTCCAGGGAAGCCAAAGGAGACCCATGTCACATACTGTACCCCTTCGCTGAAAGCACTTTGGAAAGCCAGTGTTCCTCCGGAAGTGAATTGCGCGAGCCAGTGAATGCCTTCATTTTGCCTAGGTCATGGTACATCTTGCAAAGGCCTAGCAGTCTTCGGAGGGTGACTGCCTATTTCTCCCTCGAGAGGTGAAGTCCAGGTGCTGCTTCAGGGAGCAAGAGGTCAAGTATGAATTCCGAGAACTCGTGTAAGCACGGTGTTTTTCCAAAAGCAGCTCAGGGTTACAAAGGGAGGCCCCTTTGCATTGGCCAGAAGCCCCGTTATAAACGTGTTCTTCAGGCATCCTCTAAGCTCTCCAAATCGAGCTCTCCGATGGAGGAAAAACCTTGTTGCCCAGCCTCCTGCATACAAAACAGTAGAGACCAAAGACCCTTGTGGCTGGGTGTTGCTCAGCAGGCACAGATGCCACTTCTGCTCCACAGTGACCTTCCTCGGAAGACGGTGCAGACGCTCGTATCCTCATCCTGTCAGAGTCTTAAAAGGCACATCAGCATGTACAGCAGTTCAGTCGGGAAGGCCTCTTTGAACCTGCTGACTGTGACTGTGCTGGTGGAAAGAAACACAGCACCTTACCTTGAGTCTGGCGCTCGGCTGACTTACGCCCTAGATAAACACCTCTGCTGTATGTATTCCTAGCAAGCAGTTGCCAGCATTCTCTTTCCTTGGGCAAAGTCTCCGTTCCTCCCCGGGTATTCCCGCAGGGTTGAGAAGGTTGGCGACTGCAGGGCCTTTCATTATGCACTCATCGTCGAAAACATGGACCTTCCTTGCAACACGCGGGCAAGGTTCCTTACCACTGGCCAAGAAGGCTTTGGGATGAGAACCTAGCAAGGAACTGCACGCACTCCGCTCCGTTCAAGAAAATTCACTCTGCCTCAGGTTGCCTCTCAGGGTAATCCAGGGATGAATATAAGATTGGCAACAGGACTGTTTCTCAGGCAGCTCTGAGGACGCAGCTCTCCGGTTTGTCACCGGGGCAAATTGTGCCGTTCCCGTCCCCCTCCACTTTTATGGTTGACACCTAGCTCATGTACCTGAAGTTCACAAGCAGGCCACATAGACACATGCCACACACATGGGCCCTTCCATGAAAACACTTTGGCAAGCAGGAGTCCTCCTGAGGTGAATGGCGTGAGCCAGTGAACGCCTTAGTGTCGCCTTCCTCACCGTGGATCTTGCAAAGGCCTAACAGCCTTCAAAGGCTGAGAGCACATGTCTCCAGCTGGATCTGAAGTCGACGAGCTGCTTGCGAAGGGAAGACGTCAGCTGTGGATTCTGAGAACACTTGCCATGGAGGTGTTTGTTCCAGTGCAGCTCAGGTTTACCAACTGGGGTCCCCTTGCGTTGCACAGCAGACCAGGGAGAAAACTCTTTCTGAGGATTCTTCTAAGCTGTGGATACCTGGCTACCCACGGAGGAAGCACATTGTTGCCTGGGCTTCTGCATACCAACAGCAGGGCCCAAAGACCATCATGAGGCATGACGTTGCTCAGAAGGCACAGATGACACATTCGGTAGCCAGTGATTTGTCTCCGAAAATGTTGCCGTCGCGAGCGTCCTCAGATATGGAGAAGGCACACCACTGTTACAACACTTCACTGGTGAAAGCCTCGGGTCTACTTGTGACCACCAAGTTTGCTGTTGGAAACACTGCCCCCTACTTTGAGCATGCCGCTCAGCCGACATTCGACTTAGCTGAAGTAGTCTGCTGCATGACCTCCTGGCAAGGAGTGGCAGGCACACTGTTTCTTTGGAGAAAACTCACTCTTCCTCCCGAGGAGTTCCTGCGGGGTGCCCATGTTGGGCGCCCGCCCACCCCTACTCCGGGTCTTTTCCTTCAGTTTTCTGGCCCCAAACCTCCTGTTCCAAAGGGGCCAATAATGCTTTAGCCCTCAGGATCCAGTTTCTACGTGCAAACCCAGACTGTGGAGCAGCACCTTCTGCTCAGCTACAAGAGAGCCATGCGACACACCAGGCGCTCCTGTGAGGAGCCTTTTGGAAACAGAGGTTCTGCACAAGGTGACGAGCCTAGCCAAGACAGCGCTTCAGTCAGGTGTTGTCGACTTTGGAACTTTCAATCTCCCAGCAGTGCTTCGGGAAAGGTGTCCATCATTTCAGGCTGGTTGTCAAGTCACATTTCTGCTGCAGGTGAAGGGTCGTCAGCTTTGACATCGTAGAATTCATGTTACTCGCCGGATATGATTCAGTGCAGCTAATAGCTAAGCTGGGAGTCTGACAGGCATTGCACGTGACACCGTCCCCCACTCTCTTACCAAGACTGCTTTCCTGAGTTGGAGGTCTGGCTGTCGGCCGGAGCAAGCCGTGTGTTGCCCTGCCCTCTGCATGCACAGAGTGGAGGCCAACCACCCATGTGGCTGCAGGTTACTCAGAAGCCGCAGTTGACACTTTGGCTACAACGTGTTCTTCCTTGACCTGGGTTCAGGTGTGAGAGAGCCTGCAGTCCTGAGAGGCCTACCAGTGTTACAGCAGTACCTTCACTAAGGCTTCTTAGAAAAATCTGCACTGCAACACTTTTCACGGCACACGGGGCCCTTCCTTTGGCAGCATGGGGGCAGGTTTCCTAACCACTAGCCAAGAAGGCGTTGGGATGAGCTCCTAGTGAGGAACCGCACACACCCCTGTTTTTTTCGAGAAAACTCACTCTTCCTCACTTTGCCTTCCAGGAAACACCTACGGTGATTACACGACGGGCAGCAGGACTTTTTTCCAGGCAGCTCTGAGCACGCAGCTCTCCGGCTTGCCAACGGGACGGATTTCGCTTTTCTCGTCCAGCCCCCTTTTCACAGTTGCAACACAGCTCATGTAGCTGAAGTTCCAGGGAAGCCAAAGGAGACCCATGTCACATACTGTACCCCTTCGCTGAAAGCACTTTGGAAAGCCAGTGTTCCTCCGGAAGTGAATTGCGCGAGCCAGTGAATGCCTTCATTTTGCCTAGGTCATGGTACATCTTGCAAAGGCCTAGCAGTCTTCGGAGGGTGACTGCCTATTTCTCCCTCGAGAGGTGAAGTCCAGGTGCTGCTTCAGGGAGCAAGAGGTCAAGTATGAATTCCGAGAACTCGTGTAAGCACGGTGTTTTTCCAAAAGCAGCTCAGGGTTACAAAGGGAGGCCCCTTTGCATTGGCCAGAAGCCCCGTTATAAACGTGTTCTTCAGGCATCCTCTAAGCTCTCCAAATCGAGCTCTCCGATGGAGGAAAAACCTTGTTGCCCAGCCTCCTGCATACAAAACAGTAGAGACCAAAGACCCTTGTGGCTGGGTGTTGCTCAGCAGGCACAGATGCCACTTCTGCTCCACAGTGACCTTCCTCGGAAGACGGTGCAGACGCTCGTATCCTCATCCTGTCAGAGTCTTAAAAGGCACATCAGCATGTACAGCAGTTCAGTCGGGAAGGCCTCTTTGAACCTGCTGACTGTGACTGTGCTGGTGGAAAGAAACACAGCACCTTACCTTGAGTCTGGCGCTCGGCTGACTTACGCCCTAGATAAACACCTCTGCTGTATGTATTCCTAGCAAGCAGTTGCCAGCATTCTCTTTCCTTGGGCAAAGTCTCCGTTCCTCCCCGGGTATTCCCGCAGGGTTGAGAAGGTTGGCGACTGCAGGGCCTTTCATTATGCACTCATCGTCGAAAACATGGACCTTCCTTGCAACACGCGGGCAAGGTTCCTTACCACTGGCCAAGAAGGCTTTGGGATGAGAACCTAGCAAGGAACTGCACGCACTCCGCTCCGTTCAAGAAAATTCACTCTGCCTCAGGTTGCCTCTCAGGGTAATCCAGGGATGAATATAAGATTGGCAACAGGACTGTTTCTCAGGCAGCTCTGAGGACGCAGCTCTCCGGTTTGTCACCGGGGCAAATTGTGCCGTTCCCGTCCCCCTCCACTTTTATGGTTGACACCTAGCTCATGTACCTGAAGTTCACAAGCAGGCCACATAGACACATGCCACACACATGGGCCCTTCCATGAAAACACTTTGGCAAGCAGGAGTCCTCCTGAGGTGAATGGCGTGAGCCAGTGAACGCCTTAGTGTCGCCTTCCTCACCGTGGATCTTGCAAAGGCCTAACAGCCTTCAAAGGCTGAGAGCACATGTCTCCAGCTGGATCTGAAGTCGACGAGCTGCTTGCGAAGGGAAGACGTCAGCTGTGGATTCTGAGAACACTTGCCATGGAGGTGTTTGTTCCAGTGCAGCTCAGGTTTACCAACTGGGGTCCCCTTGCGTTGCACAGCAGACCAGGGAGAAAACTCTTTCTGAGGATTCTTCTAAGCTGTGGATACCTGGCTACCCACGGAGGAAGCACATTGTTGCCTGGGCTTCTGCATACCAACAGCAGGGCCCAAAGACCATCATGAGGCATGACGTTGCTCAGAAGGCACAGATGACACATTCGGTAGCCAGTGATTTGTCTCCGAAAATGTTGCCGTCGCGAGCGTCCTCAGATATGGAGAAGGCACACCACTGTTACAACACTTCACTGGTGAAAGCCTCGGGTCTACTTGTGACCACCAAGTTTGCTGTTGGAAACACTGCCCCCTACTTTGAGCATGCCGCTCAGCCGACATTCGACTTAGCTGAAGTAGTCTGCTGCATGACCTCCTGGCAAGGAGTGGCAGGCACACTGTTTCTTTGGAGAAAACTCACTCTTCCTCCCGAGGAGTTCCTGCGGGGTGCCCATGTTGGGCGCCCGCCCACCCCTACTCCGGGTCTTTTCCTTCAGTTTTCTGGCCCCAAACCTCCTGTTCCAAAGGGGCCAATAATGCTTTAGCCCTCAGGATCCAGTTTCTACGTGCAAACCCAGACTGTGGAGCAGCACCTTCTGCTCAGCTACAAGAGAGCCATGCGACACACCAGGCGCTCCTGTGAGGAGCCTTTTGGAAACAGAGGTTCTGCACAAGGTGACGAGCCTAGCCAAGACAGCGCTTCAGTCAGGTGTTGTCGACTTTGGAACTTTCAATCTCCCAGCAGTGCTTCGGGAAAGGTGTCCATCATTTCAGGCTGGTTGTCAAGTCACATTTCTGCTGCAGGTGAAGGGTCGTCAGCTTTGACATCGTAGAATTCATGTTACTCGCCGGATATGATTCAGTGCAGCTAATAGCTAAGCTGGGAGTCTGACAGGCATTGCACGTGACACCGTCCCCCACTCTCTTACCAAGACTGCTTTCCTGAGTTGGAGGTCTGGCTGTCGGCCGGAGCAAGCCGTGTGTTGCCCTGCCCTCTGCATGCACAGAGTGGAGGCCAACCACCCATGTGGCTGCAGGTTACTCAGAAGCCGCAGTTGACACTTTGGCTACAACGTGTTCTTCCTTGACCTGGGTTCAGGTGTGAGAGAGCCTGCAGTCCTGAGAGGCCTACCAGTGTTACAGCAGTACCTTCACTAAGGCTTCTTAGAAAAATCTGCACTGCAACACTTTTCACGGCACACGGGGCCCTTCCTTTGGCAGCATGGGGGCAGGTTTCCTAACCACTAGCCAAGAAGGCGTTGGGATGAGCTCCTAGTGAGGAACCGCACACACCCCTGTTTTTTTCGAGAAAACTCACTCTTCCTCACTTTGCCTTCCAGGAAACACCTACGGTGATTACACGACGGGCAGCAGGACTTTTTTCCAGGCAGCTCTGAGCACGCAGCTCTCCGGCTTGCCAACGGGACGGATTTCGCTTTTCTCGTCCAGCCCCCTTTTCACAGTTGCAACACAGCTCATGTAGCTGAAGTTCCAGGGAAGCCAAAGGAGACCCATGTCACATACTGTACCCCTTCGCTGAAAGCACTTTGGAAAGCCAGTGTTCCTCCGGAAGTGAATTGCGCGAGCCAGTGAATGCCTTCATTTTGCCTAGGTCATGGTACATCTTGCAAAGGCCTAGCAGTCTTCGGAGGGTGACTGCCTATTTCTCCCTCGAGAGGTGAAGTCCAGGTGCTGCTTCAGGGAGCAAGAGGTCAAGTATGAATTCCGAGAACTCGTGTAAGCACGGTGTTTTTCCAAAAGCAGCTCAGGGTTACAAAGGGAGGCCCCTTTGCATTGGCCAGAAGCCCCGTTATAAACGTGTTCTTCAGGCATCCTCTAAGCTCTCCAAATCGAGCTCTCCGATGGAGGAAAAACCTTGTTGCCCAGCCTCCTGCATACAAAACAGTAGAGACCAAAGACCCTTGTGGCTGGGTGTTGCTCAGCAGGCACAGATGCCACTTCTGCTCCACAGTGACCTTCCTCGGAAGACGGTGCAGACGCTCGTATCCTCATCCTGTCAGAGTCTTAAAAGGCACATCAGCATGTACAGCAGTTCAGTCGGGAAGGCCTCTTTGAACCTGCTGACTGTGACTGTGCTGGTGGAAAGAAACACAGCACCTTACCTTGAGTCTGGCGCTCGGCTGACTTACGCCCTAGATAAACACCTCTGCTGTATGTATTCCTAGCAAGCAGTTGCCAGCATTCTCTTTCCTTGGGCAAAGTCTCCGTTCCTCCCCGGGTATTCCCGCAGGGTTGAGAAGGTTGGCGACTGCAGGGCCTTTCATTATGCACTCATCGTCGAAAACATGGACCTTCCTTGCAACACGCGGGCAAGGTTCCTTACCACTGGCCAAGAAGGCTTTGGGATGAGAACCTAGCAAGGAACTGCACGCACTCCGCTCCGTTCAAGAAAATTCACTCTGCCTCAGGTTGCCTCTCAGGGTAATCCAGGGATGAATATAAGATTGGCAACAGGACTGTTTCTCAGGCAGCTCTGAGGACGCAGCTCTCCGGTTTGTCACCGGGGCAAATTGTGCCGTTCCCGTCCCCCTCCACTTTTATGGTTGACACCTAGCTCATGTACCTGAAGTTCACAAGCAGGCCACATAGACACATGCCACACACATGGGCCCTTCCATGAAAACACTTTGGCAAGCAGGAGTCCTCCTGAGGTGAATGGCGTGAGCCAGTGAACGCCTTAGTGTCGCCTTCCTCACCGTGGATCTTGCAAAGGCCTAACAGCCTTCAAAGGCTGAGAGCACATGTCTCCAGCTGGATCTGAAGTCGACGAGCTGCTTGCGAAGGGAAGACGTCAGCTGTGGATTCTGAGAACACTTGCCATGGAGGTGTTTGTTCCAGTGCAGCTCAGGTTTACCAACTGGGGTCCCCTTGCGTTGCACAGCAGACCAGGGAGAAAACTCTTTCTGAGGATTCTTCTAAGCTGTGGATACCTGGCTACCCACGGAGGAAGCACATTGTTGCCTGGGCTTCTGCATACCAACAGCAGGGCCCAAAGACCATCATGAGGCATGACGTTGCTCAGAAGGCACAGATGACACATTCGGTAGCCAGTGATTTGTCTCCGAAAATGTTGCCGTCGCGAGCGTCCTCAGATATGGAGAAGGCACACCACTGTTACAACACTTCACTGGTGAAAGCCTCGGGTCTACTTGTGACCACCAAGTTTGCTGTTGGAAACACTGCCCCCTACTTTGAGCATGCCGCTCAGCCGACATTCGACTTAGCTGAAGTAGTCTGCTGCATGACCTCCTGGCAAGGAGTGGCAGGCACACTCTTTCTTTCGAGAAAACTCACTCTTCCTCCCGAGGAGTTCCTGCGGGGTGCCCATGTTGGGCGCCCGCCCACCCCTACTCCGGGTCTTTTCCTTCAGTTTTCTGGCCCCAAACCTCCTGTTCCAAAGGGGCCAATAATGCTTTAGCCCTCAGGATCCAGTTTCTACGTGCAAACCCAGACTGTGGAGCAGCACCTTCTGCTCAGCTACAAGAGAGCCATGCGACACACCAGGCGCTCCTGTGAGGAGCCTTTTGGAAACAGAGGTTCTGCACAAGGTGACGAGCCTAGCCAAGACAGCGCTTCAGTCAGGTGTTGTCGACTTTGGAACTTTCAATCTCCCAGCAGTGCTTCGGGAAAGGTGTCCATCATTTCAGGCTGGTTGTCAAGTCACATTTCTGCTGCAGGTGAAGGGTCGTCAGCTTT
The DNA here is from genome assembly GCF_949987535.1 of Balaenoptera acutorostrata. Taxonomy (NCBI): domain Eukaryota; kingdom Metazoa; phylum Chordata; class Mammalia; order Artiodactyla; family Balaenopteridae; genus Balaenoptera; species Balaenoptera acutorostrata. The sequence goes on along the minus strand of NW_026646090.1, from coordinate 224,946 downwards.
GACATCGTAGAATTCATGTTACTCGCCGGATATGATTCAGTGCAGCTAATAGCTAAGCTGGGAGTCTGACAGGCATTGCACGTGACACCGTCCCCCACTCTCTTACCAAGACTGCTTTCCTGAGTTGGAGGTCTGGCTGTCGGCCGGAGCAAGCCGTGTGTTGCCCTGCCCTCTGCATGCACAGAGTGGAGGCCAACCACCCATGTGGCTGCAGGTTACTCAGAAGCCGCAGTTGACACTTTGGCTACAACGTGTTCTTCCTTGACCTGGGTTCAGGTGTGAGAGAGCCTGCAGTCCTGAGAGGCCTACCAGTGTTACAGCAGTACCTTCACTAAGGCTTCTTAGAAAAATCTGCACTGCAACACTTTTCACGGCACACGGGGCCCTTCCTTTGGCAGCATGGGGGCAGGTTTCCTAACCACTAGCCAAGAAGGCGTTGGGATGAGCTCCTAGTGAGGAACCGCACACACCCCTGTTTTTTTCGAGAAAACTCACTCTTCCTCACTTTGCCTTCCAGGAAACACCTACGGTGATTACACGACGGGCAGCAGGACTTTTTTCCAGGCAGCTCTGAGCACGCAGCTCTCCGGCTTGCCAACGGGACGGATTTCGCTTTTCTCGTCCAGCCCCCTTTTCACAGTTGCAACACAGCTCATGTAGCTGAAGTTCCAGGGAAGCCAAAGGAGACCCATGTCACATACTGTACCCCTTCGCTGAAAGCACTTTGGAAAGCCAGTGTTCCTCCGGAAGTGAATTGCGCGAGCCAGTGAATGCCTTCATTTTGCCTAGGTCATGGTACATCTTGCAAAGGCCTAGCAGTCTTCGGAGGGTGACTGCCTATTTCTCCCTCGAGAGGTGAAGTCCAGGTGCTGCTTCAGGGAGCAAGAGGTCAAGTATGAATTCCGAGAACTCGTGTAAGCACGGTGTTTTTCCAAAAGCAGCTCAGGGTTACAAAGGGAGGCCCCTTTGCATTGGCCAGAAGCCCCGTTATAAACGTGTTCTTCAGGCATCCTCTAAGCTCTCCAAATCGAGCTCTCCGATGGAGGAAAAACCTTGTTGCCCAGCCTCCTGCATACAAAACAGTAGAGACCAAAGACCCTTGTGGCTGGGTGTTGCTCAGCAGGCACAGATGCCACTTCTGCTCCACAGTGACCTTCCTCGGAAGACGGTGCAGACGCTCGTATCCTCATCCTGTCAGAGTCTTAAAAGGCACATCAGCATGTACAGCAGTTCAGTCGGGAAGGCCTCTTTGAACCTGCTGACTGTGACTGTGCTGGTGGAAAGAAACACAGCACCTTACCTTGAGTCTGGCGCTCGGCTGACTTACGCCCTAGATAAACACCTCTGCTGTATGTATTCCTAGCAAGCAGTTGCCAGCATTCTCTTTCCTTGGGCAAAGTCTCCGTTCCTCCCCGGGTATTCCCGCAGGGTTGAGAAGGTTGGCGACTGCAGGGCCTTTCATTATGCACTCATCGTCGAAAACATGGACCTTCCTTGCAACACGCGGGCAAGGTTCCTTACCACTGGCCAAGAAGGCTTTGGGATGAGAACCTAGCAAGGAACTGCACGCACTCCGCTCCGTTCAAGAAAATTCACTCTGCCTCAGGTTGCCTCTCAGGGTAATCCAGGGATGAATATAAGATTGGCAACAGGACTGTTTCTCAGGCAGCTCTGAGGACGCAGCTCTCCGGTTTGTCACCGGGGCAAATTGTGCCGTTCCCGTCCCCCTCCACTTTTATGGTTGACACCTAGCTCATGTACCTGAAGTTCACAAGCAGGCCACATAGACACATGCCACACACATGGGCCCTTCCATGAAAACACTTTGGCAAGCAGGAGTCCTCCTGAGGTGAATGGCGTGAGCCAGTGAACGCCTTAGTGTCGCCTTCCTCACCGTGGATCTTGCAAAGGCCTAACAGCCTTCAAAGGCTGAGAGCACATGTCTCCAGCTGGATCTGAAGTCGACGAGCTGCTTGCGAAGGGAAGACGTCAGCTGTGGATTCTGAGAACACTTGCCATGGAGGTGTTTGTTCCAGTGCAGCTCAGGTTTACCAACTGGGGTCCCCTTGCGTTGCACAGCAGACCAGGGAGAAAACTCTTTCTGAGGATTCTTCTAAGCTGTGGATACCTGGCTACCCACGGAGGAAGCACATTGTTGCCTGGGCTTCTGCATACCAACAGCAGGGCCCAAAGACCATCATGAGGCATGACGTTGCTCAGAAGGCACAGATGACACATTCGGTAGCCAGTGATTTGTCTCCGAAAATGTTGCCGTCGCGAGCGTCCTCAGATATGGAGAAGGCACACCACTGTTACAACACTTCACTGGTGAAAGCCTCGGGTCTACTTGTGACCACCAAGTTTGCTGTTGGAAACACTGCCCCCTACTTTGAGCATGCCGCTCAGCCGACATTCGACTTAGCTGAAGTAGTCTGCTGCATGACCTCCTGGCAAGGAGTGGCAGGCACACTGTTTCTTTGGAGAAAACTCACTCTTCCTCCCGAGGAGTTCCTGCGGGGTGCCCATGTTGGGCGCCCGCCCACCCCTACTCCGGGTCTTTTCCTTCAGTTTTCTGGCCCCAAACCTCCTGTTCCAAAGGGGCCAATAATGCTTTAGCCCTCAGGATCCAGTTTCTACGTGCAAACCCAGACTGTGGAGCAGCACCTTCTGCTCAGCTACAAGAGAGCCATGCGACACACCAGGCGCTCCTGTGAGGAGCCTTTTGGAAACAGAGGTTCTGCACAAGGTGACGAGCCTAGCCAAGACAGCGCTTCAGTCAGGTGTTGTCGACTTTGGAACTTTCAATCTCCCAGCAGTGCTTCGGGAAAGGTGTCCATCATTTCAGGCTGGTTGTCAAGTCACATTTCTGCTGCAGGTGAAGGGTCGTCAGCTTTGACATCGTAGAATTCATGTTACTCGCCGGATATGATTCAGTGCAGCTAATAGCTAAGCTGGGAGTCTGACAGGCATTGCACGTGACACCGTCCCCCACTCTCTTACCAAGACTGCTTTCCTGAGTTGGAGGTCTGGCTGTCGGCCGGAGCAAGCCGTGTGTTGCCCTGCCCTCTGCATGCACAGAGTGGAGGCCAACCACCCATGTGGCTGCAGGTTACTCAGAAGCCGCAGTTGACACTTTGGCTACAACGTGTTCTTCCTTGACCTGGGTTCAGGTGTGAGAGAGCCTGCAGTCCTGAGAGGCCTACCAGTGTTACAGCAGTACCTTCACTAAGGCTTCTTAGAAAAATCTGCACTGCAACACTTTTCACGGCACACGGGGCCCTTCCTTTGGCAGCATGGGGGCAGGTTTCCTAACCACTAGCCAAGAAGGCGTTGGGATGAGCTCCTAGTGAGGAACCGCACACACCCCTGTTTTTTTCGAGAAAACTCACTCTTCCTCACTTTGCCTTCCAGGAAACACCTACGGTGATTACACGACGGGCAGCAGGACTTTTTTCCAGGCAGCTCTGAGCACGCAGCTCTCCGGCTTGCCAACGGGACGGATTTCGCTTTTCTCGTCCAGCCCCCTTTTCACAGTTGCAACACAGCTCATGTAGCTGAAGTTCCAGGGAAGCCAAAGGAGACCCATGTCACATACTGTACCCCTTCGCTGAAAGCACTTTGGAAAGCCAGTGTTCCTCCGGAAGTGAATTGCGCGAGCCAGTGAATGCCTTCATTTTGCCTAGGTCATGGTACATCTTGCAAAGGCCTAGCAGTCTTCGGAGGGTGACTGCCTATTTCTCCCTCGAGAGGTGAAGTCCAGGTGCTGCTTCAGGGAGCAAGAGGTCAAGTATGAATTCCGAGAACTCGTGTAAGCACGGTGTTTTTCCAAAAGCAGCTCAGGGTTACAAAGGGAGGCCCCTTTGCATTGGCCAGAAGCCCCGTTATAAACGTGTTCTTCAGGCATCCTCTAAGCTCTCCAAATCGAGCTCTCCGATGGAGGAAAAACCTTGTTGCCCAGCCTCCTGCATACAAAACAGTAGAGACCAAAGACCCTTGTGGCTGGGTGTTGCTCAGCAGGCACAGATGCCACTTCTGCTCCACAGTGACCTTCCTCGGAAGACGGTGCAGACGCTCGTATCCTCATCCTGTCAGAGTCTTAAAAGGCACATCAGCATGTACAGCAGTTCAGTCGGGAAGGCCTCTTTGAACCTGCTGACTGTGACTGTGCTGGTGGAAAGAAACACAGCACCTTACCTTGAGTCTGGCGCTCGGCTGACTTACGCCCTAGATAAACACCTCTGCTGTATGTATTCCTAGCAAGCAGTTGCCAGCATTCTCTTTCCTTGGGCAAAGTCTCCGTTCCTCCCCGGGTATTCCCGCAGGGTTGAGAAGGTTGGCGACTGCAGGGCCTTTCATTATGCACTCATCGTCGAAAACATGGACCTTCCTTGCAACACGCGGGCAAGGTTCCTTACCACTGGCCAAGAAGGCTTTGGGATGAGAACCTAGCAAGGAACTGCACGCACTCCGCTCCGTTCAAGAAAATTCACTCTGCCTCAGGTTGCCTCTCAGGGTAATCCAGGGATGAATATAAGATTGGCAACAGGACTGTTTCTCAGGCAGCTCTGAGGACGCAGCTCTCCGGTTTGTCACCGGGGCAAATTGTGCCGTTCCCGTCCCCCTCCACTTTTATGGTTGACACCTAGCTCATGTACCTGAAGTTCACAAGCAGGCCACATAGACACATGCCACACACATGGGCCCTTCCATGAAAACACTTTGGCAAGCAGGAGTCCTCCTGAGGTGAATGGCGTGAGCCAGTGAACGCCTTAGTGTCGCCTTCCTCACCGTGGATCTTGCAAAGGCCTAACAGCCTTCAAAGGCTGAGAGCACATGTCTCCAGCTGGATCTGAAGTCGACGAGCTGCTTGCGAAGGGAAGACGTCAGCTGTGGATTCTGAGAACACTTGCCATGGAGGTGTTTGTTCCAGTGCAGCTCAGGTTTACCAACTGGGGTCCCCTTGCGTTGCACAGCAGACCAGGGAGAAAACTCTTTCTGAGGATTCTTCTAAGCTGTGGATACCTGGCTACCCACGGAGGAAGCACATTGTTGCCTGGGCTTCTGCATACCAACAGCAGGGCCCAAAGACCATCATGAGGCATGACGTTGCTCAGAAGGCACAGATGACACATTCGGTAGCCAGTGATTTGTCTCCGAAAATGTTGCCGTCGCGAGCGTCCTCAGATATGGAGAAGGCACACCACTGTTACAACACTTCACTGGTGAAAGCCTCGGGTCTACTTGTGACCACCAAGTTTGCTGTTGGAAACACTGCCCCCTACTTTGAGCATGCCGCTCAGCCGACATTCGACTTAGCTGAAGTAGTCTGCTGCATGACCTCCTGGCAAGGAGTGGCAGGCACACTGTTTCTTTGGAGAAAACTCACTCTTCCTCCCGAGGAGTTCCTGCGGGGTGCCCATGTTGGGCGCCCGCCCACCCCTACTCCGGGTCTTTTCCTTCAGTTTTCTGGCCCCAAACCTCCTGTTCCAAAGGGGCCAATAATGCTTTAGCCCTCAGGATCCAGTTTCTACGTGCAAACCCAGACTGTGGAGCAGCACCTTCTGCTCAGCTACAAGAGAGCCATGCGACACACCAGGCGCTCCTGTGAGGAGCCTTTTGGAAACAGAGGTTCTGCACAAGGTGACGAGCCTAGCCAAGACAGCGCTTCAGTCAGGTGTTGTCGACTTTGGAACTTTCAATCTCCCAGCAGTGCTTCGGGAAAGGTGTCCATCATTTCAGGCTGGTTGTCAAGTCACATTTCTGCTGCAGGTGAAGGGTCGTCAGCTTTGACATCGTAGAATTCATGTTACTCGCCGGATATGATTCAGTGCAGCTAATAGCTAAGCTGGGAGTCTGACAGGCATTGCACGTGACACCGTCCCCCACTCTCTTACCAAGACTGCTTTCCTGAGTTGGAGGTCTGGCTGTCGGCCGGAGCAAGCCGTGTGTTGCCCTGCCCTCTGCATGCACAGAGTGGAGGCCAACCACCCATGTGGCTGCAGGTTACTCAGAAGCCGCAGTTGACACTTTGGCTACAACGTGTTCTTCCTTGACCTGGGTTCAGGTGTGAGAGAGCCTGCAGTCCTGAGAGGCCTACCAGTGTTACAGCAGTACCTTCACTAAGGCTTCTTAGAAAAATCTGCACTGCAACACTTTTCACGGCACACGGGGCCCTTCCTTTGGCAGCATGGGGGCAGGTTTCCTAACCACTAGCCAAGAAGGCGTTGGGATGAGCTCCTAGTGAGGAACCGCACACACCCCTGTTTTTTTCGAGAAAACTCACTCTTCCTCACTTTGCCTTCCAGGAAACACCTACGGTGATTACACGACGGGCAGCAGGACTTTTTTCCAGGCAGCTCTGAGCACGCAGCTCTCCGGCTTGCCAACGGGACGGATTTCGCTTTTCTCGTCCAGCCCCCTTTTCACAGTTGCAACACAGCTCATGTAGCTGAAGTTCCAGGGAAGCCAAAGGAGACCCATGTCACATACTGTACCCCTTCGCTGAAAGCACTTTGGAAAGCCAGTGTTCCTCCGGAAGTGAATTGCGCGAGCCAGTGAATGCCTTCATTTTGCCTAGGTCATGGTACATCTTGCAAAGGCCTAGCAGTCTTCGGAGGGTGACTGCCTATTTCTCCCTCGAGAGGTGAAGTCCAGGTGCTGCTTCAGGGAGCAAGAGGTCAAGTATGAATTCCGAGAACTCGTGTAAGCACGGTGTTTTTCCAAAAGCAGCTCAGGGTTACAAAGGGAGGCCCCTTTGCATTGGCCAGAAGCCCCGTTATAAACGTGTTCTTCAGGCATCCTCTAAGCTCTCCAAATCGAGCTCTCCGATGGAGGAAAAACCTTGTTGCCCAGCCTCCTGCATACAAAACAGTAGAGACCAAAGACCCTTGTGGCTGGGTGTTGCTCAGCAGGCACAGATGCCACTTCTGCTCCACAGTGACCTTCCTCGGAAGACGGTGCAGACGCTCGTATCCTCATCCTGTCAGAGTCTTAAAAGGCACATCAGCATGTACAGCAGTTCAGTCGGGAAGGCCTCTTTGAACCTGCTGACTGTGACTGTGCTGGTGGAAAGAAACACAGCACCTTACCTTGAGTCTGGCGCTCGGCTGACTTACGCCCTAGATAAACACCTCTGCTGTATGTATTCCTAGCAAGCAGTTGCCAGCATTCTCTTTCCTTGGGCAAAGTCTCCGTTCCTCCCCGGGTATTCCCGCAGGGTTGAGAAGGTTGGCGACTGCAGGGCCTTTCATTATGCACTCATCGTCGAAAACATGGACCTTCCTTGCAACACGCGGGCAAGGTTCCTTACCACTGGCCAAGAAGGCTTTGGGATGAGAACCTAGCAAGGAACTGCACGCACTCCGCTCCGTTCAAGAAAATTCACTCTGCCTCAGGTTGCCTCTCAGGGTAATCCAGGGATGAATATAAGATTGGCAACAGGACTGTTTCTCAGGCAGCTCTGAGGACGCAGCTCTCCGGTTTGTCACCGGGGCAAATTGTGCCGTTCCCGTCCCCCTCCACTTTTATGGTTGACACCTAGCTCATGTACCTGAAGTTCACAAGCAGGCCACATAGACACATGCCACACACATGGGCCCTTCCATGAAAACACTTTGGCAAGCAGGAGTCCTCCTGAGGTGAATGGCGTGAGCCAGTGAACGCCTTAGTGTCGCCTTCCTCACCGTGGATCTTGCAAAGGCCTAACAGCCTTCAAAGGCTGAGAGCACATGTCTCCAGCTGGATCTGAAGTCGACGAGCTGCTTGCGAAGGGAAGACGTCAGCTGTGGATTCTGAGAACACTTGCCATGGAGGTGTTTGTTCCAGTGCAGCTCAGGTTTACCAACTGGGGTCCCCTTGCGTTGCACAGCAGACCAGGGAGAAAACTCTTTCTGAGGATTCTTCTAAGCTGTGGATACCTGGCTACCCACGGAGGAAGCACATTGTTGCCTGGGCTTCTGCATACCAACAGCAGGGCCCAAAGACCATCATGAGGCATGACGTTGCTCAGAAGGCACAGATGACACATTCGGTAGCCAGTGATTTGTCTCCGAAAATGTTGCCGTCGCGAGCGTCCTCAGATATGGAGAAGGCACACCACTGTTACAACACTTCACTGGTGAAAGCCTCGGGTCTACTTGTGACCACCAAGTTTGCTGTTGGAAACACTGCCCCCTACTTTGAGCATGCCGCTCAGCCGACATTCGACTTAGCTGAAGTAGTCTGCTGCATGACCTCCTGGCAAGGAGTGGCAGGCACACTGTTTCTTTGGAGAAAACTCACTCTTCCTCCCGAGGAGTTCCTGCGGGGTGCCCATGTTGGGCGCCCGCCCACCCCTACTCCGGGTCTTTTCCTTCAGTTTTCTGGCCCCAAACCTCCTGTTCCAAAGGGGCCAATAATGCTTTAGCCCTCAGGATCCAGTTTCTACGTGCAAACCCAGACTGTGGAGCAGCACCTTCTGCTCAGCTACAAGAGAGCCATGCGACACACCAGGCGCTCCTGTGAGGAGCCTTTTGGAAACAGAGGTTCTGCACAAGGTGACGAGCCTAGCCAAGACAGCGCTTCAGTCAGGTGTTGTCGACTTTGGAACTTTCAATCTCCCAGCAGTGCTTCGGGAAAGGTGTCCATCATTTCAGGCTGGTTGTCAAGTCACATTTCTGCTGCAGGTGAAGGGTCGTCAGCTTTGACATCGTAGAATTCATGTTACTCGCCGGATATGATTCAGTGCAGCTAATAGCTAAGCTGGGAGTCTGACAGGCATTGCACGTGACACCGTCCCCCACTCTCTTACCAAGACTGCTTTCCTGAGTTGGAGGTCTGGCTGTCGGCCGGAGCAAGCCGTGTGTTGCCCTGCCCTCTGCATGCACAGAGTGGAGGCCAACCACCCATGTGGCTGCAGGTTACTCAGAAGCCGCAGTTGACACTTTGGCTACAACGTGTTCTTCCTTGACCTGGGTTCAGGTGTGAGAGAGCCTGCAGTCCTGAGAGGCCTACCAGTGTTACAGCAGTACCTTCACTAAGGCTTCTTAGAAAAATCTGCACTGCAACACTTTTCACGGCACACGGGGCCCTTCCTTTGGCAGCATGGGGGCAGGTTTCCTAACCACTAGCCAAGAAGGCGTTGGGATGAGCTCCTAGTGAGGAACCGCACACACCCCTGTTTTTTTCGAGAAAACTCACTCTTCCTCACTTTGCCTTCCAGGAAACACCTACGGTGATTACACGACGGGCAGCAGGACTTTTTTCCAGGCAGCTCTGAGCACGCAGCTCTCCGGCTTGCCAACGGGACGGATTTCGCTTTTCTCGTCCAGCCCCCTTTTCACAGTTGCAACACAGCTCATGTAGCTGAAGTTCCAGGGAAGCCAAAGGAGACCCATGTCACATACTGTACCCCTTCGCTGAAAGCACTTTGGAAAGCCAGTGTTCCTCCGGAAGTGAATTGCGCGAGCCAGTGAATGCCTTCATTTTGCCTAGGTCATGGTACATCTTGCAAAGGCCTAGCAGTCTTCGGAGGGTGACTGCCTATTTCTCCCTCGAGAGGTGAAGTCCAGGTGCTGCTTCAGGGAGCAAGAGGTCAAGTATGAATTCCGAGAACTCGTGTAAGCACGGTGTTTTTCCAAAAGCAGCTCAGGGTTACAAAGGGAGGCCCCTTTGCATTGGCCAGAAGCCCCGTTATAAACGTGTTCTTCAGGCATCCTCTAAGCTCTCCAAATCGAGCTCTCCGATGGAGGAAAAACCTTGTTGCCCAGCCTCCTGCATACAAAACAGTAGAGACCAAAGACCCTTGTGGCTGGGTGTTGCTCAGCAGGCACAGATGCCACTTCTGCTCCACAGTGACCTTCCTCGGAAGACGGTGCAGACGCTCGTATCCTCATCCTGTCAGAGTCTTAAAAGGCACATCAGCATGTACAGCAGTTCAGTCGGGAAGGCCTCTTTGAACCTGCTGACTGTGACTGTGCTGGTGGAAAGAAACACAGCACCTTACCTTGAGTCTGGCGCTCGGCTGACTTACGCCCTAGATAAACACCTCTGCTGTATGTATTCCTAGCAAGCAGTTGCCAGCATTCTCTTTCCTTGGGCAAAGTCTCCGTTCCTCCCCGGGTATTCCCGCAGGGTTGAGAAGGTTGGCGACTGCAGGGCCTTTCATTATGCACTCATCGTCGAAAACATGGACCTTCCTTGCAACACGCGGGCAAGGTTCCTTACCACTGGCCAAGAAGGCTTTGGGATGAGAACCTAGCAAGGAACTGCACGCACTCCGCTCCGTTCAAGAAAATTCACTCTGCCTCAGGTTGCCTCTCAGGGTAATCCAGGGATGAATATAAGATTGGCAACAGGACTGTTTCTCAGGCAGCTCTGAGGACGCAGCTCTCCGGTTTGTCACCGGGGCAAATTGTGCCGTTCCCGTCCCCCTCCACTTTTATGGTTGACACCTAGCTCATGTACCTGAAGTTCACAAGCAGGCCACATAGACACATGCCACACACATGGGCCCTTCCATGAAAACACTTTGGCAAGCAGGAGTCCTCCTGAGGTGAATGGCGTGAGCCAGTGAACGCCTTAGTGTCGCCTTCCTCACCGTGGATCTTGCAAAGGCCTAACAGCCTTCAAAGGCTGAGAGCACATGTCTCCAGCTGGATCTGAAGTCGACGAGCTGCTTGCGAAGGGAAGACGTCAGCTGTGGATTCTGAGAACACTTGCCATGGAGGTGTTTGTTCCAGTGCAGCTCAGGTTTACCAACTGGGGTCCCCTTGCGTTGCACAGCAGACCAGGGAGAAAACTCTTTCTGAGGATTCTTCTAAGCTGTGGATACCTGGCTACCCACGGAGGAAGCACATTGTTGCCTGGGCTTCTGCATACCAACAGCAGGGCCCAAAGACCATCATGAGGCATGACGTTGCTCAGAAGGCACAGATGACACATTCGGTAGCCAGTGATTTGTCTCCGAAAATGTTGCCGTCGCGAGCGTCCTCAGATATGGAGAAGGCACACCACTGTTACAACACTTCACTGGTGAAAGCCTCGGGTCTACTTGTGACCACCAAGTTTGCTGTTGGAAACACTGCCCCCTACTTTGAGCATGCCGCTCAGCCGACATTCGACTTAGCTGAAGTAGTCTGCTGCATGACCTCCTGGCAAGGAGTGGCAGGCACACTGTTTCTTTGGAGAAAACTCACTCTTCCTCCCGAGGAGTTCCTGCGGGGTGCCCATGTTGGGCGCCCGCCCACCCCTACTCCGGGTCTTTTCCTTCAGTTTTCTGGCCCCAAACCTCCTGTTCCAAAGGGGCCAATAATGCTTTAGCCCTCAGGATCCAGTTTCTACGTGCAAACCCAGACTGTGGAGCAGCACCTTCTGCTCAGCTACAAGAGAGCCATGCGACACACCAGGCGCTCCTGTGAGGAGCCTTTTGGAAACAGAGGTTCTGCACAAGGTGACGAGCCTAGCCAAGACAGCGCTTCAGTCAGGTGTTGTCGACTTTGGAACTTTCAATCTCCCAGCAGTGCTTCGGGAAAGGTGTCCATCATTTCAGGCTGGTTGTCAAGTCACATTTCTGCTGCAGGTGAAGGGTCGTCAGCTTTGACATCGTAGAATTCATGTTACTCGCCGGATATGATTCAGTGCAGCTAATAGCTAAGCTGGGAGTCTGACAGGCATTGCACGTGACACCGTCCCCCACTCTCTTACCAAGACTGCTTTCCTGAGTTGGAGGTCTGGCTGTCGGCCGGAGCAAGCCGTGTGTTGCCCTGCCCTCTGCATGCACAGAGTGGAGGCCAACCACCCATGTGGCTGCAGGTTACTCAGAAGCCGCAGTTGACACTTTGGCTACAACGTGTTCTTCCTTGACCTGGGTTCAGGTGTGAGAGAGCCTGCAGTCCTGAGAGGCCTACCAGTGTTACAGCAGTACCTTCACTAAGGCTTCTTAGAAAAATCTGCACTGCAACACTTTTCACGGCACACGGGGCCCTTCCTTTGGCAGCATGGGGGCAGGTTTCCTAACCACTAGCCAAGAAGGCGTTGGGATGAGCTCCTAGTGAGGAACCGCACACACCCCTGTTTTTTTCGAGAAAACTCACTCTTCCTCACTTTGCCTTCCAGGAAACACCTACGGTGATTACACGACGGGCAGCAGGACTTTTTTCCAGGCAGCTCTGAGCACGCAGCTCTCCGGCTTGCCAACGGGACGGATTTCGCTTTTCTCGTCCAGCCCCCTTTTCACAGTTGCAACACAGCTCATGTAGCTGAAGTTCCAGGGAAGCCAAAGGAGACCCATGTCACATACTGTACCCCTTCGCTGAAAGCACTTTGGAAAGCCAGTGTTCCTCCGGAAGTGAATTGCGCGAGCCAGTGAATGCCTTCATTTTGCCTAGGTCATGGTACATCTTGCAAAGGCCTAGCAGTCTTCGGAGGGTGACTGCCTATTTCTCCCTCGAGAGGTGAAGTCCAGGTGCTGCTTCAGGGAGCAAGAGGTCAAGTATGAATTCCGAGAACTCGTGTAAGCACGGTGTTTTTCCAAAAGCAGCTCAGGGTTACAAAGGGAGGCCCCTTTGCATTGGCCAGAAGCCCCGTTATAAACGTGTTCTTCAGGCATCCTCTAAGCTCTCCAAATCGAGCTCTCCGATGGAGGAAAAACCTTGTTGCCCAGCCTCCTGCATACAAAACAGTAGAGACCAAAGACCCTTGTGGCTGGGTGTTGCTCAGCAGGCACAGATGCCACTTCTGCTCCACAGTGACCTTCCTCGGAAGACGGTGCAGACGCTCGTATCCTCATCCTGTCAGAGTCTTAAAAGGCACATCAGCATGTACAGCAGTTCAGTCGGGAAGGCCTCTTTGAACCTGCTGACTGTGACTGTGCTGGTGGAAAGAAACACAGCACCTTACCTTGAGTCTGGCGCTCGGCTGACTTACGCCCTAGATAAACACCTCTGCTGTATGTATTCCTAGCAAGCAGTTGCCAGCATTCTCTTTCCTTGGGCAAAGTCTCCGTTCCTCCCCGGGTATTCCCGCAGGGTTGAGAAGGTTGGCGACTGCAGGGCCTTTCATTATGCACTCATCGTCGAAAACATGGACCTTCCTTGCAACACGCGGGCAAGGTTCCTTACCACTGGCCAAGAAGGCTTTGGGATGAGAACCTAGCAAGGAACTGCACGCACTCCGCTCCGTTCAAGAAAATTCACTCTGCCTCAGGTTGCCTCTCAGGGTAATCCAGGGATGAATATAAGATTGGCAACAGGACTGTTTCTCAGGCAGCTCTGAGGACGCAGCTCTCCGGTTTGTCACCGGGGCAAATTGTGCCGTTCCCGTCCCCCTCCACTTTTATGGTTGACACCTAGCTCATGTACCTGAAGTTCACAAGCAGGCCACATAGACACATGCCACACACATGGGCCCTTCCATGAAAACACTTTGGCAAGCAGGAGTCCTCCTGAGGTGAATGGCGTGAGCCAGTGAACGCCTTAGTGTCGCCTTCCTCACCGTGGATCTTGCAAAGGCCTAACAGCCTTCAAAGGCTGAGAGCACATGTCTCCAGCTGGATCTGAAGTCGACGAGCTGCTTGCGAAGGGAAGACGTCAGCTGTGGATTCTGAGAACACTTGCCATGGAGGTGTTTGTTCCAGTGCAGCTCAGGTTTACCAACTGGGGTCCCCTTGCGTTGCACAGCAGACCAGGGAGAAAACTCTTTCTGAGGATTCTTCTAAGCTGTGGATACCTGGCTACCCACGGAGGAAGCACATTGTTGCCTGGGCTTCTGCATACCAACAGCAGGGCCCAAAGACCATCATGAGGCATGACGTTGCTCAGAAGGCACAGATGACACATTCGGTAGCCAGTGATTTGTCTCCGAAAATGTTGCCGTCGCGAGCGTCCTCAGATATGGAGAAGGCACACCACTGTTACAACACTTCACTGGTGAAAGCCTCGGGTCTACTTGTGACCACCAAGTTTGCTGTTGGAAACACTGCCCCCTACTTTGAGCATGCCGCTCAGCCGACATTCGACTTAGCTGAAGTAGTCTGCTGCATGACCTCCTGGCAAGGAGTGGCAGGCACACTCTTTCTTTGGAGAAAACTCACTCTTCCTCCCGAGGAGTTCCTGCGGGGTGCCCATGTTGGGCGCCCGCCCACCCCTACTCCGGGTCTTTTCCTTCAGTTTTCTGGCCCCAAACCTCCTGTTCCAAAGGGGCCAATAATGCTTTAGCCCTCAGGATCCAGTTTCTACGTGCAAACCCAGACTGTGGAGCAGCACCTTCTGCTCAGCTACAAGAGAGCCATGCGACACACCAGGCGCTCCTGTGAGGAGCCTTTTGGAAACAGAGGTTCTGCACAAGGTGACGAGCCTAGCCAAGACAGCGCTTCAGTCAGGTGTTGTCGACTTTGGAACTTTCAATCTCCCAGCAGTGCTTCGGGAAAGGTGTCCATCATTTCAGGCTGGTTGTCAAGTCACATTTCTGCTGCAGGTGAAGGGTCGTCAGCTTTGACATCGTAGAATTCATGTTACTCGCCGGATATGATTCAGTGCAGCTAATAGCTAAGCTGGGAGTCTGACAGGCATTGCACGTGACACCGTCCCCCACTCTCTTACCAAGACTGCTTTCCTGAGTTGGAGGTCTGGCTGTCGGCCGGAGCAAGCCGTGTGTTGCCCTGCCCTCTGCATGCACAGAGTGGAGGCCAACCACCCATGTGGCTGCAGGTTACTCAGAAGCCGCAGTTGACACTTTGGCTACAACGTGTTCTTCCTTGACCTGGGTTCAGGTGTGAGAGAGCCTGCAGTCCTGAGAGGCCTACCAGTGTTACAGCAGTACCTTCACTAAGGCTTCTTAGAAAAATCTGCACTGCAACACTTTTCACGGCACACGGGGCCCTTCCTTTGGCAGCATGGGGGCAGGTTTCCTAACCACTAGCCAAGAAGGCGTTGGGATGAGCTCCTAGTGAGGAACCGCACACACCCCTGTTTTTTTCGAGAAAACTCACTCTTCCTCACTTTGCCTTCCAGGAAACACCTACGGTGATTACACGACGGGCAGCAGGACTTTTTTCCAGGCAGCTCTGAGCACGCAGCTCTCCGGCTTGCCAACGGGACGGATTTCGCTTTTCTCGTCCAGCCCCCTTTTCACAGTTGCAACACAGCTCATGTAGCTGAAGTTCCAGGGAAGCCAAAGGAGACCCATGTCACATACTGTACCCCTTCGCTGAAAGCACTTTGGAAAGCCAGTGTTCCTCCGGAAGTGAATTGCGCGAGCCAGTGAATGCCTTCATTTTGCCTAGGTCATGGTACATCTTGCAAAGGCCTAGCAGTCTTCGGAGGGTGACTGCCTATTTCTCCCTCGAGAGGTGAAGTCCAGGTGCTGCTTCAGGGAGCAAGAGGTCAAGTATGAATTCCGAGAACTCGTGTAAGCACGGTGTTTTTCCAAAAGCAGCTCAGGGTTACAAAGGGAGGCCCCTTTGCATTGGCCAGAAGCCCCGTTATAAACGTGTTCTTCAGGCATCCTCTAAGCTCTCCAAATCGAGCTCTCCGATGGAGGAAAAACCTTGTTGCCCAGCCTCCTGCATACAAAACAGTAGAGACCAAAGACCCTTGTGGCTGGGTGTTGCTCAGCAGGCACAGATGCCACTTCTGCTCCACAGTGACCTTCCTCGGAAGACGGTGCAGACGCTCGTATCCTCATCCTGTCAGAGTCTTAAAAGGCACATCAGCATGTACAGCAGTTCAGTCGGGAAGGCCTCTTTGAACCTGCTGACTGTGACTGTGCTGGTGGAAAGAAACACAGCACCTTACCTTGAGTCTGGCGCTCGGCTGACTTACGCCCTAGATAAACACCTCTGCTGTATGTATTCCTAGCAAGCAGTTGCCAGCATTCTCTTTCCTTGGGCAAAGTCTCCGTTCCTCCCCGGGTATTCCCGCAGGGTTGAGAAGGTTGGCGACTGCAGGGCCTTTCATTATGCACTCATCGTCGAAAACATGGACCTTCCTTGCAACACGCGGGCAAGGTTCCTTACCACTGGCCAAGAAGGCTTTGGGATGAGAACCTAGCAAGGAACTGCACGCACTCCGCTCCGTTCAAGAAAATTCACTCTGCCTCAGGTTGCCTCTCAGGGTAATCCAGGGATGAATATAAGATTGGCAACAGGACTGTTTCTCAGGCAGCTCTGAGGACGCAGCTCTCCGGTTTGTCACCGGGGCAAATTGTGCCGTTCCCGTCCCCCTCCACTTTTATGGTTGACACCTAGCTCATGTACCTGAAGTTCACAAGCAGGCCACATAGACACATGCCACACACATGGGCCCTTCCATGAAAACACTTTGGCAAGCAGGAGTCCTCCTGAGGTGAATGGCGTGAGCCAGTGAACGCCTTAGTGTCGCCTTCCTCACCGTGGATCTTGCAAAGGCCTAACAGCCTTCAAAGGCTGAGAGCACATGTCTCCAGCTGGATCTGAAGTCGACGAGCTGCTTGCGAAGGGAAGACGTCAGCTGTGGATTCTGAGAACACTTGCCATGGAGGTGTTTGTTCCAGTGCAGCTCAGGTTTACCAACTGGGGTCCCCTTGCGTTGCACAGCAGACCAGGGAGAAAACTCTTTCTGAGGATTCTTCTAAGCTGTGGATACCTGGCTACCCACGGAGGAAGCAGATTGTTGCCTGGGCTTCTGCATACCAACAGCAGGGCCCAAAGACCATCATGAGGCATGACGTTGCTCAGAAGGCACAGATGACACATTCGGTAGCCAGTGATTTGTCTCCGAAAATGTTGCCGTCGCGAGCGTCCTCAGATATGGAGAAGGCACACCACTGTTACAACACTTCACTGGTGAAAGCCTCGGGTCTACTTGTGACCACCAAGTTTGCTGTTGGAAACACTGCCCCCTACTTTGAGCATGCCGCTCAGCCGACATTCGACTTAGCTGAAGTAGTCTGCTGCATGACCTCCTGGCAAGGAGTGGCAGGCACACTCTTTCTTTCGAGAAAACTCACTCTTCCTCCCGAGGAGTTCCTGCGGGGTGCCCATGTTGGGCGCCCGCCCACCCCTACTCCGGGTCTTTTCCTTCAGTTTTCTGGCCCCAAACCTCCTGTTCCAAAGGGGCCAATAATGCTTTAGCCCTCAGGATCCAGTTTCTACGTGCAAACCCAGACTGTGGAGCAGCACCTTCTGCTCAGCTACAAGAGAGCCATGCGACACACCAGGCGCTCCTGTGAGGAGCCTTTTGGAAACAGAGGTTCTGCACAAGGTGACGAGCCTAGCCAAGACAGCGCTTCAGTCAGGTGTTGTCGACTTTGGAACTTTCAATCTCCCAGCAGTGCTTCGGGAAAGGTGTCCATCATTTCAGGCTGGTTGTCAAGTCACATTTCTGCTGCAGGTGAAGGGTCGTCAGCTTTGACATCGTAGAATTCATGTTACTCGCCGGATATGATTCAGTGCAGCTAATAGCTAAGCTGGGAGTCTGACAGGCATTGCACGTGACACCGTCCCCCACTCTCTTACCAAGACTGCTTTCCTGAGTTGGAGGTCTGGCTGTCGGCCGGAGCAAGCCGTGTGTTGCCCTGCCCTCTGCATGCACAGAGTGGAGGCCAACCACCCATGTGGCTGCAGGTTACTCAGAAGCCGCAGTTGACACTTTGGCTACAACGTGTTCTTCCTTGACCTGGGTTCAGGTGTGAGAGAGCCTGCAGTCCTGAGAGGCCTACCAGTGTTACAGCAGTACCTTCACTAAGGCTTCTTAGAAAAATCTGCACTGCAACACTTTTCACGGCACACGGGGCCCTTCCTTTGGCAGCATGGGGGCAGGTTTCCTAACCACTAGCCAAGAAGGCGTTGGGATGAGCTCCTAGTGAGGAACCGCACACACCCCTGTTTTTTTCGAGAAAACTCACTCTTCCTCACTTTGCCTTCCAGGAAACACCTACGGTGATTACACGACGGGCAGCAGGACTTTTTTCCAGGCAGCTCTGAGCACGCAGCTCTCCGGCTTGCCAACGGGACGGATTTCGCTTTTCTCGTCCAGCCCCCTTTTCACAGTTGCAACACAGCTCATGTAGCTGAAGTTCCAGGGAAGCCAAAGGAGACCCATGTCACATACTGTACCCCTTCGCTGAAAGCACTTTGGAAAGCCAGTGTTCCTCCGGAAGTGAATTGCGCGAGCCAGTGAATGCCTTCATTTTGCCTAGGTCATGGTACATCTTGCAAAGGCCTAGCAGTCTTCGGAGGGTGACTGCCTATTTCTCCCTCGAGAGGTGAAGTCCAGGTGCTGCTTCAGGGAGCAAGAGGTCAAGTATGAATTCCGAGAACTCGTGTAAGCACGGTGTTTTTCCAAAAGCAGCTCAGGGTTACAAAGGGAGGCCCCTTTGCATTGGCCAGAAGCCCCGTTATAAACGTGTTCTTCAGGCATCCTCTAAGCTCTCCAAATCGAGCTCTCCGATGGAGGAAAAACCTTGTTGCCCAGCCTCCTGCATACAAAACAGTAGAGACCAAAGACCCTTGTGGCTGGGTGTTGCTCAGCAGGCACAGATGCCACTTCTGCTCCACAGTGACCTTCCTCGGAAGACGGTGCAGACGCTCGTATCCTCATCCTGTCAGAGTCTTAAAAGGCACATCAGCATGTACAGCAGTTCAGTCGGGAAGGCCTCTTTGAACCTGCTGACTGTGACTGTGCTGGTGGAAAGAAACACAGCACCTTACCTTGAGTCTGGCGCTCGGCTGACTTACGCCCTAGATAAACACCTCTGCTGTATGTATTCCTAGCAAGCAGTTGCCAGCATTCTCTTTCCTTGGGCAAAGTCTCCGTTCCTCCCCGGGTATTCCCGCAGGGTTGAGAAGGTTGGCGACTGCAGGGCCTTTCATTATGCACTCATCGTCGAAAACATGGACCTTCCTTGCAACACGCGGGCAAGGTTCCTTACCACTGGCCAAGAAGGCTTTGGGATGAGAACCTAGCAAGGAACTGCACGCACTCCGCTCCGTTCAAGAAAATTCACTCTGCCTCAGGTTGCCTCTCAGGGTAATCCAGGGATGAATATAAGATTGGCAACAGGACTGTTTCTCAGGCAGCTCTGAGGACGCAGCTCTCCGGTTTGTCACCGGGGCAAATTGTGCCGTTCCCGTCCCCCTCCACTTTTATGGTTGACACCTAGCTCATGTACCTGAAGTTCACAAGCAGGCCACATAGACACATGCCACACACATGGGCCCTTCCATGAAAACACTTTGGCAAGCAGGAGTCCTCCTGAGGTGAATGGCGTGAGCCAGTGAACGCCTTAGTGTCGCCTTCCTCACCGTGGATCTTGCAAAGGCCTAACAGCCTTCAAAGGCTGAGAGCACATGTCTCCAGCTGGATCTGAAGTCGACGAGCTGCTTGCGAAGGGAAGACGTCAGCTGTGGATTCTGAGAACACTTGCCATGGAGGTGTTTGTTCCAGTGCAGCTCAGGTTTACCAACTGGGGTCCCCTTGCGTTGCACAGCAGACCAGGGAGAAAACTCTTTCTGAGGATTCTTCTAAGCTGTGGATACCTGGCTACCCACGGAGGAAGCACATTGTTGCCTGGGCTTCTGCATACCAACAGCAGGGCCCAAAGACCATCATGAGGCATGACGTTGCTCAGAAGGCACAGATGACACATTCGGTAGCCAGTGATTTGTCTCCGAAAATGTTGCCGTCGCGAGCGTCCTCAGATATGGAGAAGGCACACCACTGTTACAACACTTCACTGGTGAAAGCCTCGGGTCTACTTGTGACCACCAAGTTTGCTGTTGGAAACACTGCCCCCTACTTTGAGCATGCCGCTCAGCCGACATTCGACTTAGCTGAAGTAGTCTGCTGCATGACCTCCTGGCAAGGAGTGGCAGGCACACTCTTTCTTTCGAGAAAACTCACTCTTCCTCCCGAGGAGTTCCTGCGGGGTGCCCATGTTGGGCGCCCGCCCACCCCTACTCCGGGTCTTTTCCTTCAGTTTTCTGGCCCCAAACCTCCTGTTCCAAAGGGGCCAATAATGCTTTAGCCCTCAGGATCCAGTTTCTACGTGCAAACCCAGACTGTGGAGCAGCACCTTCTGCTCAGCTACAAGAGAGCCATGCGACACACCAGGCGCTCCTGTGAGGAGCCTTTTGGAAACAGAGGTTCTGCACAAGGTGACGAGCCTAGCCAAGACAGCGCTTCAGTCAGGTGTTGTCGACTTTGGAACTTTCAATCTCCCAGCAGTGCTTCGGGAAAGGTGTCCATCATTTCAGGCTGGTTGTCAAGTCACATTTCTGCTGCAGGTGAAGGGTCGTCAGCTTTGACATCGTAGAATTCATGTTACTCGCCGGATATGATTCAGTGCAGCTAATAGCTAAGCTGGGAGTCTGACAGGCATTGCACGTGACACCGTCCCCCACTCTCTTACCAAGACTGCTTTCCTGAGTTGGAGGTCTGGCTGTCGGCCGGAGCAAGCCGTGTGTTGCCCTGCCCTCTGCATGCACAGAGTGGAGGCCAACCACCCATGTGGCTGCAGGTTACTCAGAAGCCGCAGTTGACACTTTGGCTACAACGTGTTCTTCCTTGACCTGGGTTCAGGTGTGAGAGAGCCTGCAGTCCTGAGAGGCCTACCAGTGTTACAGCAGTACCTTCACTAAGGCTTCTTAGAAAAATCTGCACTGCAACACTTTTCACGGCACACGGGGCCCTTCCTTTGGCAGCATGGGGGCAGGTTTCCTAACCACTAGCCAAGAAGGCGTTGGGATGAGCTCCTAGTGAGGAACCGCACACACCCCTGTTTTTTTCGAGAAAACTCACTCTTCCTCACTTTGCCTTCCAGGAAACACCTACGGTGATTACACGACGGGCAGCAGGACTTTTTTCCAGGCAGCTCTGAGCACGCAGCTCTCCGGCTTGCCAACGGGACGGATTTCGCTTTTCTCGTCCAGCCCCCTTTTCACAGTTGCAACACAGCTCATGTAGCTGAAGTTCCAGGGAAGCCAAAGGAGACCCATGTCACATACTGTACCCCTTCGCTGAAAGCACTTTGGAAAGCCAGTGTTCCTCTGGAAGTGAATTGCGCGAGCCAGTGAATGCCTTCATTTTGCCTAGGTCATGGTACATCTTGCAAAGGCCTAGCAGTCTTCGGAGGGTGACTGCCTATTTCTCCCTCGAGAGGTGAAGTCCAGGTGCTGCTTCAGGGAGCAAGAGGTCAAGTATGAATTCCGAGAACTCGTGTAAGCACGGTGTTTTTCCAAAAGCAGCTCAGGGTTACAAAGGGAGGCCCCTTTGCATTGGCCAGAAGCCCCGTTATAAACGTGTTCTTCAGGCATCCTCTAAGCTCTCCAAATCGAGCTCTCCGATGGAGGAAAAACCTTGTTGCCCAGCCTCCTGCATACAAAACAGTAGAGACCAAAGACCCTTGTGGCTGGGTGTTGCTCAGCAGGCACAGATGCCACTTCTGCTCCACAGTGACCTTCCTCGGAAGACGGTGCAGACGCTCGTATCCTCATCCTGTCAGAGTCTTAAAAGGCACATCAGCATGTACAGCAGTTCAGTCGGGAAGGCCTCTTTGAACCTGCTGACTGTGACTGTGCTGGTGGAAAGAAACACAGCACCTTACCTTGAGTCTGGCGCTCGGCTGACTTACGCCCTAGATAAACACCTCTGCTGTATGTATTCCTAGCAAGCAGTTGCCAGCATTCTCTTTCCTTGGGCAAAGTCTCCGTTCCTCCCCGGGTATTCCCGCAGGGTTGAGAAGGTTGGCGACTGCAGGGCCTTTCATTATGCACTCATCGTCGAAAACATGGACCTTCCTTGCAACACGCGGGCAAGGTTCCTTACCACTGGCCAAGAAGGCTTTGGGATGAGAACCTAGCAAGGAACTGCACGCACTCCGCTCCGTTCAAGAAAATTCACTCTGCCTCAGGTTGCCTCTCAGGGTAATCCAGGGATGAATATAAGATTGGCAACAGGACTGTTTCTCAGGCAGCTCTGAGGACGCAGCTCTCCGGTTTGTCACCGGGGCAAAGTGTGCCGTTCCCGTCCCCCTCCACTTTTATGGTTGACACCTAGCTCATGTACCTGAAGTTCACAAGCAGGCCACATAGACACATGCCACACACATGGGCCCTTCCATGAAAACACTTTGGCAAGCAGGAGTCCTCCTGAGGTGAATGGCGTGAGCCAGTGAACGCCTTAGTGTCGCCTTCCTCACCGTGGATCTTGCAAAGGCCTAACAGCCTTCAAAGGCTGAGAGCACATGTCTCCAGCTGGATCTGAAGTCGACGAGCTGCTTGCGAAGGGAAGACGTCAGCTGTGGATTCTGAGAACACTTGCCATGGAGGTGTTTGTTCCAGTGCAGCTCAGGTTTACCAACTGGGGTCCCCTTGCGTTGCACAGCAGACCAGGGAGAAAACTCTTTCTGAGGATTCTTCTAAGCTGTGGATACCTGGCTACCCACGGAGGAAGCACATTGTTGCCTGGGCTTCTGCATACCAACAGCAGGGCCCAAAGACCATCATGAGGCATGACGTTGCTCAGAAGGCACAGATGACACATTCGGTAGCCAGTGATTTGTCTCCGAAAATGTTGCCGTCGCGAGCGTCCTCAGATATGGAGAAGGCACACCACTGTTACAACACTTCACTGGTGAAAGCCTCGGGTCTACTTGTGACCACCAAGTTTGCTGTTGGAAACACTGCCCCCTACTTTGAGCATGCCGCTCAGCCGACATTCGACTTAGCTGAAGTAGTCTGCTGCATGACCTCCTGGCAAGGAGTGGCAGGCACACTGTTTCTTTGGAGAAAACTCACTCTTCCTCCCGAGGAGTTCCTGCGGGGTGCCCATGTTGGGCGCCCGCCCACCCCTACTCCGGGTCTTTTCCTTCAGTTTTCTGGCCCCAAACCTCCTGTTCCAAAGGGGCCAATAATGCTTTAGCCCTCAGGATCCAGTTTCTACGTGCAAACCCAGACTGTGGAGCAGCACCTTCTGCTCAGCTACAAGAGAGCCATGCGACACACCAGGCGCTCCTGTGAGGAGCCTTTTGGAAACAGAGGTTCTGCACAAGGTGACGAGCCTAGCCAAGACAGCGCTTCAGTCAGGTGTTGTCGACTTTGGAACTTTCAATCTCCCAGCAGTGCTTCGGGAAAGGTGTCCATCATTTCAGGCTGGTTGTCAAGTCACATTTCTGCTGCAGGTGAAGGGTCGTCAGCTTTGACATCGTAGAATTCATGTTACTCGCCGGATATGATTCAGTGCAGCTAATAGCTAAGCTGGGAGTCTGACAGGCATTGCACGTGACACCGTCCCCCACTCTCTTACCAAGACTGCTTTCCTGAGTTGGAGGTCTGGCTGTCGGCCGGAGCAAGCCGTGTGTTGCCCTGCCCTCTGCATGCACAGAGTGGAGGCCAACCACCCATGTGGCTGCAGGTTACTCAGAAGCCGCAGTTGACACTTTGGCTACAACGTGTTCTTCCTTGACCTGGGTTCAGGTGTGAGAGAGCCTGCAGTCCTGAGAGGCCTACCAGTGTTACAGCAGTACCTTCACTAAGGCTTCTTAGAAAAATCTGCACTGCAACACTTTTCACGGCACACGGGGCCCTTCCTTTGGCAGCATGGGGGCAGGTTTCCTAACCACTAGCCAAGAAGGCGTTGGGATGAGCTCCTAGTGAGGAACCGCACACACCCCTGTTTTTTTCGAGAAAACTCACTCTTCCTCACTTTGCCTTCCAGGAAACACCTACGGTGATTACACGACGGGCAGCAGGACTTTTTTCCAGGCAGCTCTGAGCACGCAGCTCTCCGGCTTGCCAACGGGACGGATTTCGCTTTTCTCGTCCAGCCCCCTTTTCACAGTTGCAACACAGCTCATGTAGCTGAAGTTCCAGGGAAGCCAAAGGAGACCCATGTCACATACTGTACCCCTTCGCTGAAAGCACTTTGGAAAGCCAGTGTTCCTCCGGAAGTGAATTGCGCGAGCCAGTGAATGCCTTCATTTTGCCTAGGTCATGGTACATCTTGCAAAGGCCTAGCAGTCTTCGGAGGGTGACTGCCTATTTCTCCCTCGAGAGGTGAAGTCCAGGTGCTGCTTCAGGGAGCAAGAGGTCAAGTATGAATTCCGAGAACTCGTGTAAGCACGGTGTTTTTCCAAAAGCAGCTCAGGGTTACAAAGGGAGGCCCCTTTGCATTGGCCAGAAGCCCCGTTATAAACGTGTTCTTCAGGCATCCTCTAAGCTCTCCAAATCGAGCTCTCCGATGGAGGAAAAACCTTGTTGCCCAGCCTCCTGCATACAAAACAGTAGAGACCAAAGACCCTTGTGGCTGGGTGTTGCTCAGCAGGCACAGATGCCACTTCTGCTCCACAGTGACCTTCCTCGGAAGACGGTGCAGACGCTCGTATCCTCATCCTGTCAGAGTCTTAAAAGGCACATCAGCATGTACAGCAGTTCAGTCGGGAAGGCCTCTTTGAACCTGCTGACTGTGACTGTGCTGGTGGAAAGAAACACAGCACCTTACCTTGAGTCTGGCGCTCGGCTGACTTACGCCCTAGATAAACACCTCTGCTGTATGTATTCCTAGCAAGCAGTTGCCAGCATTCTCTTTCCTTGGGCAAAGTCTCCGTTCCTCCCCGGGTATTCCCGCAGGGTTGAGAAGGTTGGTGACTGCAGGGCCTTTCATTATGCACTCATCGTCGAAAACATGGACCTTCCTTGCAACACGCGGGCAAGGTTCCTTACCACTGGCCAAGAAGGCTTTGGGATGAGAACCTAGCAAGGAACTGCACGCACTCCGCTCCGTTCAAGAAAATTCACTCTGCCTCAGGTTGCCTCTCAGGGTAATCCAGGGATGAATATAAGATTGGCAACAGGACTGTTTCTCAGGCAGCTCTGAGGACGCAGCTCTCCGGTTTGTCACCGGGGCAAATTGTGCCGTTCCCGTCCCCCTCCACTTTTATGGTTGACACCTAGCTCATGTACCTGAAGTTCACAAGCAGGCCACATAGACACATGCCACACACATGGGCCCTTCCATGAAAACACTTTGGCAAGCAGGAGTCCTCCTGAGGTGAATGGCGTGAGCCAGTGAACGCCTTAGTGTCGCCTTCCTCACCGTGGATCTTGCAAAGGCCTAACAGCCTTCAAAGGCTGAGAGCACATGTCTCCAGCTGGATCTGAAGTCGACGAGCTGCTTGCGAAGGGAAGACGTCAGCTGTGGATTCTGAGAACACTTGCCATGGAGGTGTTTGTTCCAGTGCAGCTCAGGTTTACCAACTGGGGTCCCCTTGCGTTGCACAGCAGACCAGGGAGAAAACTCTTTCTGAGGATTCTTCTAAGCTGTGGATACCTGGCTACCCACGGAGGAAGCACATTGTTGCCTGGGCTTCTGCATACCAACAGCAGGGCCCAAAGACCATCATGAGGCATGACGTTGCTCAGAAGGCACAGATGACACATTCGGTAGCCAGTGATTTGTCTCCGAAAATGTTGCCGTCGCGAGCGTCCTCAGATATGGAGAAGGCACACCACTGTTACAACACTTCACTGGTGAAAGCCTCGGGTCTACTTGTGACCACCAAGTTTGCTGTTGGAAACACTGCCCCCTACTTTGAGCATGCCGCTCAGCCGACATTCGACTTAGCTGAAGTAGTCTGCTGCATGACCTCCTGGCAAGGAGTGGCAGGCACACTCTTTCTTTCGAGAAAACTCACTCTTCCTCCCGAGGAGTTCCTGCGGGGTGCCCATGTTGGGCGCCCGCCCACCCCTACTCCGGGTCTTTTCCTTCAGTTTTCTGGCCCCAAACCTCCTGTTCCAAAGGGGCCAATAATGCTTTAGCCCTCAGGATCCAGTTTCTACGTGCAAACCCAGACTGTGGAGCAGCACCTTCTGCTCAGCTACAAGAGAGCCATGCGACACACCAGGCGCTCCTGTGAGGAGCCTTTTGGAAACAGAGGTTCTGCACAAGGTGACGAGCCTAGCCAAGACAGCGCTTCAGTCAGGTGTTGTCGACTTTGGAACTTTCAATCTCCCAGCAGTGCTTCGGGAAAGGTGTCCATCATTTCAGGCTGGTTGTCAAGTCACATTTCTGCTGCAGGTGAAGGGTCGTCAGCTTTGACATCGTAGAATTCATGTTACTCGCCGGATATGATTCAGTGCAGCTAATAGCTAAGCTGGGAGTCTGACAGGCATTGCACGTGACACCGTCCCCCACTCTCTTACCAAGACTGCTTTCCTGAGTTGGAGGTCTGGCTGTCGGCCGGAGCAAGCCGTGTGTTGCCCTGCCCTCTGCATGCACAGAGTGGAGGCCAACCACCCATGTGGCTGCAGGTTACTCAGAAGCCGCAGTTGACACTTTGGCTACAACGTGTTCTTCCTTGACCTGGGTTCAGGTGTGAGAGAGCCTGCAGTCCTGAGAGGCCTACCAGTGTTACAGCAGTACCTTCACTAAGGCTTCTTAGAAAAATCTGCACTGCAACACTTTTCACGGCACACGGGGCCCTTCCTTTGGCAGCATGGGGGCAGGTTTCCTAACCACTAGCCAAGAAGGCGTTGGGATGAGCTCCTAGTGAGGAACCGCACACACCCCTGTTTTTTTCGAGAAAACTCACTCTTCCTCACTTTGCCTTCCAGGAAACACCTACGGTGATTACACGACGGGCAGCAGGACTTTTTTCCAGGCAGCTCTGAGCACGCAGCTCTCCGGCTTGCCAACGGGACGGATTTCGCTTTTCTCGTCCAGCCCCCTTTTCACAGTTGCAACACAGCTCATGTAGCTGAAGTTCCAGGGAAGCCAAAGGAGACCCATGTCACATACTGTACCCCTTCGCTGAAAGCACTTTGGAAAGCCAGTGTTCCTCTGGAAGTGAATTGCGCGAGCCAGTGAATGCCTTCATTTTGCCTAGGTCATGGTACATCTTGCAAAGGCCTAGCAGTCTTCGGAGGGTGACTGCCTATTTCTCCCTCGAGAGGTGAAGTCCAGGTGCTGCTTCAGGGAGCAAGAGGTCAAGTATGAATTCCGAGAACTCGTGTAAGCACGGTGTTTTTCCAAAAGCAGCTCAGGGTTACAAAGGGAGGCCCCTTTGCATTGGCCAGAAGCCCCGTTATAAACGTGTTCTTCAGGCATCCTCTAAGCTCTCCAAATCGAGCTCTCCGATGGAGGAAAAACCTTGTTGCCCAGCCTCCTGCATACAAAACAGTAGAGACCAAAGACCCTTGTGGCTGGGTGTTGCTCAGCAGGCACAGATGCCACTTCTGCTCCACAGTGACCTTCCTCGGAAGACGGTGCAGACGCTCGTATCCTCATCCTGTCAGAGTCTTAAAAGGCACATCAGCATGTACAGCAGTTCAGTCGGGAAGGCCTCTTTGAACCTGCTGACTGTGACTGTGCTGGTGGAAAGAAACACAGCACCTTACCTTGAGTCTGGCGCTCGGCTGACTTACGCCCTAGATAAACACCTCTGCTGTATGTATTCCTAGCAAGCAGTTGCCAGCATTCTCTTTCCTTGGGCAAAGTCTCCGTTCCTCCCCGGGTATTCCCGCAGGGTTGAGAAGGTTGGCGACTGCAGGGCCTTTCATTATGCACTCATCGTCGAAAACATGGACCTTCCTTGCAACACGCGGGCAAGGTTCCTTACCACTGGCCAAGAAGGCTTTGGGATGAGAACCTAGCAAGGAACTGCACGCACTCCGCTCCGTTCAAGAAAATTCACTCTGCCTCAGGTTGCCTCTCAGGGTAATCCAGGGATGAATATAAGATTGGCAACAGGACTGTTTCTCAGGCAGCTCTGAGGACGCAGCTCTCCGGTTTGTCACCGGGGCAAATTGTGCCGTTCCCGTCCCCCTCCACTTTTATGGTTGACACCTAGCTCATGTACCTGAAGTTCACAAGCAGGCCACATAGACACATGCCACACACATGGGCCCTTCCATGAAAACACTTTGGCAAGCAGGAGTCCTCCTGAGGTGAATGGCGTGAGCCAGTGAACGCCTTAGTGTCGCCTTCCTCACCGTGGATCTTGCAAAGGCCTAACAGCCTTCAAAGGCTGAGAGCACATGTCTCCAGCTGGATCTGAAGTCGACGAGCTGCTTGCGAAGGGAAGACGTCAGCTGTGGATTCTGAGAACACTTGCCATGGAGGTGTTTGTTCCAGTGCAGCTCAGGTTTACCAACTGGGGTCCCCTTGCGTTGCACAGCAGACCAGGGAGAAAACTCTTTCTGAGGATTCTTCTAAGCTGTGGATACCTGGCTACCCACGGAGGAAGCACATTGTTGCCTGGGCTTCTGCATACCAACAGCAGGGCCCAAAGACCATCATGAGGCATGACGTTGCTCAGAAGGCACAGATGACACATTCGGTAGCCAGTGATTTGTCTCCGAAAATGTTGCCGTCGCGAGCGTCCTCAGATATGGAGAAGGCACACCACTGTTACAACACTTCACTGGTGAAAGCCTCGGGTCTACTTGTGACCACCAAGTTTGCTGTTGGAAACACTGCCCCCTACTTTGAGCATGCCGCTCAGCCGACATTCGACTTAGCTGAAGTAGTCTGCTGCATGACCTCCTGGCAAGGAGTGGCAGGCACACTGTTTCTTTGGAGAAAACTCACTCTTCCTCCCGAGGAGTTCCTGCGGGGTGCCCATGTTGGGCGCCCGCCCACCCCTACTCCGGGTCTTTTCCTTCAGTTTTCTGGCCCCAAACCTCCTGTTCCAAAGGGGCCAATAATGCTTTAGCCCTCAGGATCCAGTTTCTACGTGCAAACCCAGACTGTGGAGCAGCACCTTCTGCTCAGCTACAAGAGAGCCATGCGACACACCAGGCGCTCCTGTGAGGAGCCTTTTGGAAACAGAGGTTCTGCACAAGGTGACGAGCCTAGCCAAGACAGCGCTTCAGTCAGGTGTTGTCGACTTTGGAACTTTCAATCTCCCAGCAGTGCTTCGGGAAAGGTGTCCATCATTTCAGGCTGGTTGTCAAGTCACATTTCTGCTGCAGGTGAAGGGTCGTCAGCTTTGACATCGTAGAATTCATGTTACTCGCCGGATATGATTCAGTGCAGCTAATAGCTAAGCTGGGAGTCTGACAGGCATTGCACGTGACACCGTCCCCCACTCTCTTACCAAGACTGCTTTCCTGAGTTGGAGGTCTGGCTGTCGGCCGGAGCAAGCCGTGTGTTGCCCTGCCCTCTGCATGCACAGAGTGGAGGCCAACCACCCATGTGGCTGCAGGTTACTCAGAAGCCGCAGTTGACACTTTGGCTACAACGTGTTCTTCCTTGACCTGGGTTCAGGTGTGAGAGAGCCTGCAGTCCTGAGAGGCCTACCAGTGTTACAGCAGTACCTTCACTAAGGCTTCTTAGAAAAATCTGCACTGCAACACTTTTCACGGCACACGGGGCCCTTCCTTTGGCAGCATGGGGGCAGGTTTCCTAACCACTAGCCAAGAAGGCGTTGGGATGAGCTCCTAGTGAGGAACCGCACACACCCCTGTTTTTTTCGAGAAAACTCACTCTTCCTCACTTTGCCTTCCAGGAAACACCTACGGTGATTACACGACGGGCAGCAGGACTTTTTTCCAGGCAGCTCTGAGCACGCAGCTCTCCGGCTTGCCAACGGGACGGATTTCGCTTTTCTCGTCCAGCCCCCTTTTCACAGTTGCAACACAGCTCATGTAGCTGAAGTTCCAGGGAAGCCAAAGGAGACCCATGTCACATACTGTACCCCTTCGCTGAAAGCACTTTGGAAAGCCAGTGTTCCTCCGGAAGTGAATTGCGCGAGCCAGTGAATGCCTTCATTTTGCCTAGGTCATGGTACATCTTGCAAAGGCCTAGCAGTCTTCGGAGGGTGACTGCCTATTTCTCCCTCGAGAGGTGAAGTCCAGGTGCTGCTTCAGGGAGCAAGAGGTCAAGTATGAATTCCGAGAACTCGTGTAAGCACGGTGTTTTTCCAAAAGCAGCTCAGGGTTACAAAGGGAGGCCCCTTTGCATTGGCCAGAAGCCCCGTTATAAACGTGTTCTTCAGGCATCCTCTAAGCTCTCCAAATCGAGCTCTCCGATGGAGGAAAAACCTTGTTGCCCAGCCTCCTGCATACAAAACAGTAGAGACCAAAGACCCTTGTGGCTGGGTGTTGCTCAGCAGGCACAGATGCCACTTCTGCTCCACAGTGACCTTCCTCGGAAGACGGTGCAGACGCTCGTATCCTCATCCTGTCAGAGTCTTAAAAGGCACATCAGCATGTACAGCAGTTCAGTCGGGAAGGCCTCTTTGAACCTGCTGACTGTGACTGTGCTGGTGGAAAGAAACACAGCACCTTACCTTGAGTCTGGCGCTCGGCTGACTTACGCCCTAGATAAACACCTCTGCTGTATGTATTCCTAGCAAGCAGTTGCCAGCATTCTCTTTCCTTGGGCAAAGTCTCCGTTCCTCCCCGGGTATTCCCGCAGGGTTGAGAAGGTTGGCGACTGCAGGGCCTTTCATTATGCACTCATCGTCGAAAACATGGACCTTCCTTGCAACACGCGGGCAAGGTTCCTTACCACTGGCCAAGAAGGCTTTGGGATGAGAACCTAGCAAGGAACTGCACGCACTCCGCTCCGTTCAAGAAAATTCACTCTGCCTCAGGTTGCCTCTCAGGGTAATCCAGGGATGAATATAAGATTGGCAACAGGACTGTTTCTCAGGCAGCTCTGAGGACGCAGCTCTCCGGTTTGTCACTGGGGCAAATTGTGCCGTTCCCGTCCCCCTCCACTTCCAGGGTTGACACCTAGCTCATGTACCTGAAGTCACAAGTAGGCCACATAGACACATGCCACACACATGGACCCTTCCATGAAAACATTTTGGCAAGCAGAAGTCCTCCTGAGGTGAATGGCGTGAGCCAGTGAACGCCTTAGTGTCGCCTTCCTCACCGTGGATCTTGCAAAGACCTAACAGCCTTCAAAGGCTGAGAGCACATGTCTCCAGCTGGATCTGAAGTCGACGAGCTGCTTGCGAAGGGAAGACGTCAGCTGTGGATTCTGAGAACACTTGCCATGGAGGTGTTTGTTCCAGTGCAGCTCAGGTTTACCAACTGGGGTCCCCTTGCGTTGCACAGCAGACCAGGGAGAAAACTCTTTCTGAGGATTCTTCTAAGCTGTGGATACCTGGCTACCCACGGAGGAAGCACATTGTTGCCTGGGCTTCTGCATACCAACAGCAGGGCCCAAAGACCATCATGAGGCATGACGTTGCTCAGAAGGCACAGATGACACATTCGGTAGCCAGTGATTTGTCTCCGAAAATGTTGCCGTCGCGAGCGTCCTCAGATATGGAGAAGGCACACCACTGTTACAACACTTCACTGGTGAAAGCCTCGGGTCTACTTGTGACCACCAAGTTTGCTGTTGGAAACACTGCCCCCTACTTTGAGCATGCCGCTCAGCCGACATTCGACTTAGCTGAAGTAGTCTGCTGCATGACCTCCTGGCAAGGAGTGGCAGGCACACTGTTTCTTTGGAGAAAACTCACTCTTCCTCCCGAGGAGTTCCTGCGGGGTGCCCAAGTTGGGCGCCCGCCCACCCCTACTCCGGGTCTTTTCCTTCAGTTTTCTGGCCCCAAGCTTCCTGTTCCAAAGGGGCCAATAATGCTTTAGCCCTCAGGATCCAGTTTCTACGTGCAAACCCAGACTGTGGAGCAGCACCTTCTGCTCAGCTACAAGAGAGCCATGCGAGACACCAGGCGCTCCTGTGAGGAGCCTTTTGGAAGCAGAGGTTCTGCGCAAGGGGACGTGCCTAGCCACGATAGCGCTTTAGTCAGGTGTTGTCGACTTTGGAACTTTCAATCTCCCAGCAGTGCTTCGGGAAAGCTGTCCATCATGTCAGGCTGGTTGTCAAGTCACATTTCTGCTGGAGGTGAAGGGTCGTCAGCTTTGACTTCGTCGAATCCATGTTACTCGCCGGATATGATTCAGTGCAGCTAATAGCTAAGCCGGGAGTCTGACAGCCATTGCACGTGACACCGTCTCCCACTCTGTTACCAAGACTGCTTTCCAGAGTTGGAGGTCTTGCTCTCCGCCGGAGTAAGCCATGTGTTGCCCTGCCCTCTGCATGCACAGAGTGGAGGCCAACCACCTATGTGGCTGCAGGTTACTCAGAAGACGCAGTTGACACTTTGGCTACAACGTGTTCTTCCTTGACCTGGGTCCAGGCGTGAGAGAGCCTGCAGTCCTGAGAGGCCTACCAGTGTTAAAGCAGTACCTTCACTAAGGCTTCTCAGAAAGATCTGCACTGCAACACTTTTCACGGCACACCTAGAACTTCCTTTGGCGGCATGGGGCCAGGTTGCCTAACCACTAGCCAAGACGGCGTTGGGATGAGCTCCTAGTGAGGAACTGCATACACCCCCTCGTTCTTTCGAGAAAACACACTCTTCCTCACTTTGCCTCCCAGGGAACTCCTACGGTGATTACAAGACGGGCAGCAGGACTTGTTTTCAGGCAGCTCTGAGCACGCAGCTCTCCGGCTTGCCAACGGGACGGATTTCGCTTTTCTCGTCCAGCCCCCTTTTCACGGTTGCAACACAGCTCATGTAGCTGAAGTTCCCGGGAAGCCAAAGGAGACCCATGTCACATACTGTACCCCTTCGCTGAAAGCACTTTGGAAAGCCAGTGTTCCTCCGGAAGTGAATTGCGCGAGCCAGTGAATGCCTTCATTTTGCCTAGGTCATGGTACATCTTGCAAAGGCCTAGCAGTCTTCGGAGGGTGACTGCCTATTTCTCCCTCGAGAGGTGAAGTCCAGGTGCTGCTTCAGGGAGCAAGAGGTCAAGTATGAATTCCGAGAACTCGTGTAAGCACGGTGTTTTTCCAAAAGCAGCTCAGGGTTACAAAGGGAGGCCCCTTTGCATTGGCCAGAAGCCCCGTTATAAACGTGTTCTTCAGGCATCCTCTAAGCTCTCCAAATCGAGCTCTCCGATGGAGGAAAAACCTTGTTGCCCAGCCTCCTGCATACAAAACAGTAGAGACCAAAGACCCTTGTGGCTGGGTGTTGCTCAGCAGGCACAGATGCCACTTCTGCTCCACAGTGACCTTCCTCGGAAGACGGTGCAGACGCTCGTATCCTCATCCTGTCAGAGTCTTAAAAGGCACATCAGCATGTACAGCAGTTCAGTCGGGAAGGCCTCTTTGAACCTGCTGACTGTGACTGTGCTGGTGGAAAGAAACACAGCACCTTACCTTGAGTCTGGCGCTCGGCTGACTTACGCCCTAGATAAACACCTCTGCTGTATGTATTCCTAGCAAGCAGTTGCCAGCATTCTCTTTCCTTGGGCAAAGTCTCCGTTCCTCCCCGGGTATTCCCGCAGGGTTGAGAAGGTTGGCGACTGCAGGGCCTTTCATTATGCACTCATCGTCGAAAACATGGACCTTCCTTGCAACACGCGGGCAAGGTTCCTTACCACTGGCCAAGAAGGCTTTGGGATGAGAACCTAGCAAGCAACTGCACGCACTCCGCTCCGTTCAAGAAAATTCACTCTGCCTCAGGTTGCCTCTCAGGGTAATCCAGGGATGAATATAAGATTGGCAACAGGACTGTTTCTCAGGCAGCTCTGAGGACGCAGCTCTCCGGTTTGTCACCGGGGCAAATTGTGCCGTTCCCGTCCCCCTCCACTTTTATGGTTGACACCTAGCTCATGTACCTGAAGTTCACAAGCAGGCCACATAGACACATGCCACACACATGGGCCCTTCCATGAAAACACTTTGGCAAGCAGGAGTCCTCCTGAGGTGAATGGCGTGAGCCAGTGAACGCCTTAGTGTCGCCTTCCTCACCGTGGATCTTGCAAAGGCCTAACAGCCTTCAAAGGCTGAGAGCACATGTCTCCAGCTGGATCTGAAGTCGACGAGCTGCTTGCGAAGGGAAGACGTCAGCTGTGGATTCTGAGAACACTTGCCATGGAGGTGTTTGTTCCAGTGCAGCTCAGGTTTACCAACTGGGGTCCCCTTGCGTTGCACAGCAGACCAGGGAGAAAACTCTTTCTGAGGATTCTTCTAAGCTGTGGATACCTGGCTACCCACGGAGGAAGCACATTGTTGCCTGGGCTTCTGCATACCAACAGCAGGGCCCAAAGACCATCATGAGGCATGACGTTGCTCAGAAGGCACAGATGACACATTCGGTAGCCAGTGATTTGTCTCCGAAAATGTTGCCGTCGCGAGCGTCCTCAGATATGGAGAAGGCACACCACTGTTACAACACTTCACTGGTGAAAGCCTCGGGTCTACTTGTGACCACCAAGTTTGCTCTTGGAAACACTGCCCCCTACTTTGAGCATGCCGCTCAGCCGACATTCGACTTAGCTGAAGTAGTCTGCTGCATGACCTCCTGGCAAGGAGTGGCAGGCACACTGTTTCTTTGGAGAAAACTCACTCTTCCTCCCGAGGAGTTCCTGCGGGGTGCCCATGTTGGGCGCCCGCCCACCCCTACTCCGGGTCTTTTCCTTCAGTTTTCTGGCCCCAAACCTCCTGTTCCAAAGGGGCCAATAATGCTTTAGCCCTCAGGATCCAGTTTCTACGTGCAAACCCAGACTGTGGAGCAGCACCTTCTGCTCAGCTACAAGAGAGCCATGCGACACACCAGGCGCTCCTGTGAGGAGCCTTTTGGAAACAGAGGTTCTGCACAAGGTGACGAGCCTAGCCAAGACAGCGCTTCAGTCAGGTGTTGTCGACTTTGGAACTTTCAATCTCCCAGCAGTGCTTCGGGAAAGGTGTCCATCATTTCAGGCTGGTTGTCAAGTCACATTTCTGCTGCAGGTGAAGGGTCGTCAGCTTTGACATCGTAGAATTCATGTTACTCGCCGGATATGATTCAGTGCAGCTAATAGCTAAGCTGGGAGTCTGACAGGCATTGCACGTGACACCGTCCCCCACTCTCTTACCAAGACTGCTTTCCTGAGTTGGAGGTCTGGCTGTCGGCCGGAGCAAGCCGTGTGTTGCCCTGCCCTCTGCATGCACAGAGTGGAGGCCAACCACCCATGTGGCTGCAGGTTACTCAGAAGCCGCAGTTGACACTTTGGCTACAACGTGTTCTTCCTTGACCTGGGTTCAGGTGTGAGAGAGCCTGCAGTCCTGAGAGGCCTACCAGTGTTACAGCAGTACCTTCACTAAGGCTTCTTAGAAAAATCTGCACTGCAACACTTTTCACGGCACACGGGGCCCTTCCTTTGGCAGCATGGGGGCAGGTTTCCTAACCACTAGCCAAGAAGGCGTTGGGATGAGCTCCTAGTGAGGAACCGCACACACCCCTGTTTTTTTCGAGAAAACTCACTCTTCCTCACTTTGCCTTCCAGGAAACACCTACGGTGATTACACGACGGGCAGCAGGACTTTTTTCCAGGCAGCTCTGAGCACGCAGCTCTCCGGCTTGCCAACGGGACGGATTTCGCTTTTCTCGTCCAGCCCCCTTTTCACAGTTGCAACACAGCTCATGTAGCTGAAGTTCCAGGGAAGCCAAAGGAGACCCATGTCACATACTGTACCCCTTCGCTGAAAGCACTTTGGAAAGCCAGTGTTCCTCCGGAAGTGAATTGCGCGAGCCAGTGAATGCCTTCATTTTGCCTAGGTCATGGTACATCTTGCAAAGGCCTAGCAGTCTTCGGAGGGTGACTGCCTATTTCTCCCTCGAGAGGTGAAGTCCAGGTGCTGCTTCAGGGAGCAAGAGGTCAAGTATGAATTCCGAGAACTCGTGTAAGCACGGTGTTTTTCCAAAAGCAGCTCAGGGTTACAAAGGGAGGCCCCTTTGCATTGGCCAGAAGCCCCGTTATAAACGTGTTCTTCAGGCATCCTCTAAGCTCTCCAAATCGAGCTCTCCGATGGAGGAAAAACCTTGTTGCCCAGCCTCCTGCATACAAAACAGTAGAGACCAAAGACCCTTGTGGCTGGGTGTTGCTCAGCAGGCACAGATGCCACTTCTGCTCCACAGTGACCTTCCTCGGAAGACGGTGCAGACGCTCGTATCCTCATCCTGTCAGAGTCTTAAAAGGCACATCAGCATGTACAGCAGTTCAGTCGGGAAGGCCTCTTTGAACCTGCTGACTGTGACTGTGCTGGTGGAAAGAAACACAGCACCTTACCTTGAGTCTGGCGCTCGGCTGACTTACGCCCTAGATAAACACCTCTGCTGTATGTATTCCTAGCAAGCAGTTGCCAGCATTCTCTTTCCTTGGGCAAAGTCTCCGTTCCTCCCCGGGTATTCCCGCAGGGTTGAGAAGGTTGGCGACTGCAGGGCCTTTCATTATGCACTCATCGTCGAAAACATGGACCTTCCTTGCAACACGCGGGCAAGGTTCCTTACCACTGGCCAAGAAGGCTTTGGGATGAGAACCTAGCAAGGAACTGCACGCACTCCGCTCCGTTCAAGAAAATTCACTCTGCCTCAGGTTGCCTCTCAGGGTAATCCAGGGATGAATATAAGATTGGCAACAGGACTGTTTCTCAGGCAGCTCTGAGGACGCAGCTCTCCGGTTTGTCACCGGGGCAAATTGTGCCGTTCCCGTCCCCCTCCACTTTTATGGTTGACACCTAGCTCATGTACCTGAAGTTCACAAGCAGGCCACATAGACACATGCCACACACATGGGCCCTTCCATGAAAACACTTTGGCAAGCAGGAGTCCTCCTGAGGTGAATGGCGTGAGCCAGTGAACGCCTTAGTGTCGCCTTCCTCACCGTGGATCTTGCAAAGGCCTAACAGCCTTCAAAGGCTGAGAGCACATGTCTCCAGCTGGATCTGAAGTCGACGAGCTGCTTGCGAAGGGAAGACGTCAGCTGTGGATTCTGAGAACACTTGCCATGGAGGTGTTTGTTCCAGTGCAGCTCAGGTTTACCAACTGGGGTCCCCTTGCGTTGCACAGCAGACCAGGGAGAAAACTCTTTCTGAGGATTCTTCTAAGCTGTGGATACCTGGCTACCCACGGAGGAAGCACATTGTTGCCTGGGCTTCTGCATACCAACAGCAGGGCCCAAAGACCATCATGAGGCATGACGTTGCTCAGAAGGCACAGATGACACATTCGGTAGCCAGTGATTTGTCTCCGAAAATGTTGCCGTCGCGAGCGTCCTCAGATATGGAGAAGGCACACCACTGTTACAACACTTCACTGGTGAAAGCCTCGGGTCTACTTGTGACCACCAAGTTTGCTGTTGGAAACACTGCCCCCTACTTTGAGCATGCCGCTCAGCCGACATTCGACTTAGCTGAAGTAGTCTGCTGCATGACCTCCTGGCAAGGAGTGGCAGGCACACTGTTTCTTTGGAGAACACTCACTCTTCCTCCCGAGGAGTTCCTGCGGGGTGCCCATGTTGGGCGCCCGCCCACCCCTACTCCGGGTCTTTTCCTTCAGTTTTCTGGCCCCAAACCTCCTGTTCCAAAGGGGCCAATAATGCTTTAGCCCTCAGGATCCAGTTTCTACGTGCAAACCCAGACTGTGGAGCAGCACCTTCTGCTCAGCTACAAGAGAGCCATGCGACACACCAGGCGCTCCTGTGAGGAGCCTTTTGGAAACAGAGGTTCTGCACAAGGTGACGAGCCTAGCCAAGACAGCGCTTCAGTCAGGTGTTGTCGACTTTGGAACTTTCAATCTCCCAGCAGTGCTTCGGGAAAGGTGTCCATCATTTCAGGCTGGTTGTCAAGTCACATTTCTGCTGCAGGTGAAGGGTCGTCAGCTTTGACATCGTAGAATTCATGTTACTCGCCGGATATGATTCAGTGCAGCTAATAGCTAAGCTGGGAGTCTGACAGGCATTGCACGTGACACCGTCCCCCACTCTCTTACCAAGACTGCTTTCCTGAGTTGGAGGTCTGGCTGTCGGCCGGAGCAAGCCGTGTGTTGCCCTGCCCTCTGCATGCACAGAGTGGAGGCCAACCACCCATGTGGCTGCAGGTTACTCAGAAGCCGCAGTTGACACTTTGGCTACAACGTGTTCTTCCTTGACCTGGGTTCAGGTGTGAGAGAGCCTGCAGTCCTGAGAGGCCTACCAGTGTTACAGCAGTACCTTCACTAAGGCTTCTTAGAAAAATCTGCACTGCAACACTTTTCACGGCACACGGGGCCCTTCCTTTGGCAGCATGGGGGCAGGTTTCCTAACCACTAGCCAAGAAGGCGTTGGGATGAGCTCCTAGTGAGGAACCGCACACACCCCTGTTTTTTTCGAGAAAACTCACTCTTCCTCACTTTGCCTTCCAGGAAACACCTACGGTGATTACACGACGGGCAGCAGGACTTTTTTCCAGGCAGCTCTGAGCACGCAGCTCTCCGGCTTGCCAACGGGACGGATTTCGCTTTTCTCGTCCAGCCCCCTTTTCACAGTTGCAACACAGCTCATGTAGCTGAAGTTCCAGGGAAGCCAAAGGAGACCCATGTCACATACTGTACCCCTTCGCTGAAAGCACTTTGGAAAGCCAGTGTTCCTCCGGAAGTGAATTGCGCGAGCCAGTGAATGCCTTCATTTTGCCTAGGTCATGGTACATCTTGCAAAGGCCTAGCAGTCTTCGGAGGGTGACTGCCTATTTCTCCCTCGAGAGGTGAAGTCCAGGTGCTGCTTCAGGGAGCAAGAGGTCAAGTATGAATTCCGAGAACTCGTGTAAGCACGGTGTTTTTCCAAAAGCAGCTCAGGGTTACAAAGGGAGGCCCCTTTGCATTGGCCAGAAGCCCCGTTATAAACGTGTTCTTCAGGCATCCTCTAAGCTCTCCAAATCGAGCTCTCCGATGGAGGAAAAACCTTGTTGCCCAGCCTCCTGCATACAAAACAGTAGAGACCAAAGACCCTTGTGGCTGGGTGTTGCTCAGCAGGCACAGATGCCACTTCTGCTCCACAGTGACCTTCCTCGGAAGACGGTGCAGACGCTCGTATCCTCATCCTGTCAGAGTCTTAAAAGGCACATCAGCATGTACAGCAGTTCAGTCGGGAAGGCCTCTTTGAACCTGCTGACTGTGACTGTGCTGGTGGAAAGAAACACAGCACCTTACCTTGAGTCTGGCGCTCGGCTGACTTACGCCCTAGATAAACACCTCTGCTGTATGTATTCCTAGCAAGCAGTTGCCAGCATTCTCTTTCCTTGGGCAAAGTCTCCGTTCCTCCCCGGGTATTCCCGCAGGGTTGAGAAGGTTGGCGACTGCAGGGCCTTTCATTATGCACTCATCGTCGAAAACATGGACCTTCCTTGCAACACGCGGGCAAGGTTCCTTACCACTGGCCAAGAAGGCTTTGGGATGAGAACCTAGCAAGGAACTGCACGCACTCCGCTCCGTTCAAGAAAATTCACTCTGCCTCAGGTTGCCTCTCAGGGTAATCCAGGGATGAATATAAGATTGGCAACAGGACTGTTTCTCAGGCAGCTCTGAGGACGCAGCTCTCCGGTTTGTCACCGGGGCAAATTGTGCCGTTCCCGTCCCCCTCCACTTTTATGGTTGACACCTAGCTCATGTACCTGAAGTTCACAAGCAGGCCACATAGACACATGCCACACACATGGGCCCTTCCATGAAAACACTTTGGCAAGCAGGAGTCCTCCTGAGGTGAATGGCGTGAGCCAGTGAACGCCTTAGTGTCGCCTTCCTCACCGTGGATCTTGCAAAGGCCTAACAGCCTTCAAAGGCTGAGAGCACATGTCTCCAGCTGGATCTGAAGTCGACGAGCTGCTTGCGAAGGGAAGACGTCAGCTGTGGATTCTGAGAACACTTGCCATGGAGGTGTTTGTTCCAGTGCAGCTCAGGTTTACCAACTGGGGTCCCCTTGCGTTGCACAGCAGACCAGGGAGAAAACTCTTTCTGAGGATTCTTCTAAGCTGTGGATACCTGGCTACCCACGGAGGAAGCACATTGTTGCCTGGGCTTCTGCATACCAACAGCAGGGCCCAAAGACCATCATGAGGCATGACGTTGCTCAGAAGGCACAGATGACACATTCGGTAGCCAGTGATTTGTCTCCGAAAATGTTGCCGTCGCGAGCGTCCTCAGATATGGAGAAGGCACACCACTGTTACAACACTTCACTGGTGAAAGCCTCGGGTCTACTTGTGACCACCAAGTTTGCTGTTGGAAACACTGCCCCCTACTTTGAGCATGCCGCTCAGCCGACATTCGACTTAGCTGAAGTAGTCTGCTGCATGACCTCCTGGCAAGGAGTGGCAGGCACACTGTTTCTTTGGAGAACACTCACTCTTCCTCCCGAGGAGTTCCTGCGGGGTGCCCATGTTGGGCGCCCGCCCACCCCTACTCCGGGTCTTTTCCTTCAGTTTTCTGGCCCCAAACCTCCTGTTCCAAAGGGGCCAATAATGCTTTAGCCCTCAGGATCCAGTTTCTACGTGCAAACCCAGACTGTGGAGCAGCACCTTCTGCTCAGCTACAAGAGAGCCATGCGACACACCAGGCGCTCCTGTGAGGAGCCTTTTGGAAACAGAGGTTCTGCACAAGGTGACGAGCCTAGCCAAGACAGCGCTTCAGTCAGGTGTTGTCGACTTTGGAACTTTCAATCTCCCAGCAGTGCTTCGGGAAAGGTGTCCATCATTTCAGGCTGGTTGTCAAGTCACATTTCTGCTGCAGGTGAAGGGTCGTCAGCTTTGACATCGTAGAATTCATGTTACTCGCCGGATATGATTCAGTGCAGCTAATAGCTAAGCTGGGAGTCTGACAGGCATTGCACGTGACACCGTCCCCCACTCTCTTACCAAGACTGCTTTCCTGAGTTGGAGGTCTGGCTGTCGGCCGGAGCAAGCCGTGTGTTGCCCTGCCCTCTGCATGCACAGAGTGGAGGCCAACCACCCATGTGGCTGCAGGTTACTCAGAAGCCGCAGTTGACACTTTGGCTACAACGTGTTCTTCCTTGACCTGGGTTCAGGTGTGAGAGAGCCTGCAGTCCTGAGAGGCCTACCAGTGTTACAGCAGTACCTTCACTAAGGCTTCTTAGAAAAATCTGCACTGCAACACTTTTCACGGCACACGGGGCCCTTCCTTTGGCAGCATGGGGGCAGGTTTCCTAACCACTAGCCAAGAAGGCGTTGGGATGAGCTCCTAGTGAGGAACCGCACACACCCCTGTTTTTTTCGAGAAAACTCACTCTTCCTCACTTTGCCTTCCAGGAAACACCTACGGTGATTACACGACGGGCAGCAGGACTTTTTTCCAGGCAGCTCTGAGCACGCAGCTCTCCGGCTTGCCAACGGGACGGATTTCGCTTTTCTCGTCCAGCCCCCTTTTCACAGTTGCAACACAGCTCATGTAGCTGAAGTTCCAGGGAAGCCAAAGGAGACCCATGTCACATACTGTACCCCTTCGCTGAAAGCACTTTGGAAAGCCAGTGTTCCTCCGGAAGTGAATTGCGCGAGCCAGTGAATGCCTTCATTTTGCCTAGGTCATGGTACATCTTGCAAAGGCCTAGCAGTCTTCGGAGGGTGACTGCCTATTTCTCCCTCGAGAGGTGAAGTCCAGGTGCTGCTTCAGGGAGCAAGAGGTCAAGTATGAATTCCGAGAACTCGTGTAAGCACGGTGTTTTTCCAAAAGCAGCTCAGGGTTACAAAGGGAGGCCCCTTTGCATTGGCCAGAAGCCCCGTTATAAACGTGTTCTTCAGGCATCCTCTAAGCTCTCCAAATCGAGCTCTCCGATGGAGGAAAAACCTTGTTGCCCAGCCTCCTGCAAAGAAAACAGTAGAGACCAAAGACCCTTGTGGCTGGGTGTTGCTCAGCAGGCACAGATGCCACTTCTGCTCCACAGTGACCTTCCTCGGAAGACGGTGCAGACGCTCGTATCCTCATCCTGTCAGAGTCTTAAAAGGCACATCAGCATGTACAGCAGTTCAGTCGGGAAGGCCTCTTTGAACCTGCTGACTGTGACTGTGCTGGTGGAAAGAAACACAGCACCTTACCTTGAGTCTGGCGCTCGGCTGACTTACGCCCTAGATAAACACCTCTGCTGTATGTATTCCTAGCAAGCAGTTGCCAGCATTCTCTTTCCTTGGGCAAAGTCTCCGTTCCTCCCCGGGTATTCCCGCAGGGTTGAGAAGGTTGGCGACTGCAGGGCCTTTCATTATGCACTCATCGTCGAAAACATGGACCTTCCTTGCAACACGCGGGCAAGGTTCCTTACCACTGGCCAAGAAGGCTTTGGGATGAGAACCTAGCAAGGAACTGCACGCACTCCGCTCCGTTCAAGAAAATTCACTCTGCCTCAGGTTGCCTCTCAGGGTAATCCAGGGATGAATATAAGATTGGCAACAGGACTGTTTCTCAGGCAGCTCTGAGGACGCAGCTCTCCGGTTTGTCACCG
This sequence comes from Balaenoptera acutorostrata, assembly GCF_949987535.1. Taxonomy (NCBI): domain Eukaryota; kingdom Metazoa; phylum Chordata; class Mammalia; order Artiodactyla; family Balaenopteridae; genus Balaenoptera; species Balaenoptera acutorostrata. The sequence goes on along the minus strand of NW_026646090.1, from coordinate 182,729 downwards.
GGGCAAATTGTGCCGTTCCCGTCCCCCTCCACTTTTATGGTTGACACCTAGCTCATGTACCTGAAGTTCACAAGCAGGCCACATAGACACATGCCACACACATGGGCCCTTCCATGAAAACACTTTGGCAAGCAGGAGTCCTCCTGAGGTGAATGGCGTGAGCCAGTGAACGCCTTAGTGTCGCCTTCCTCACCGTGGATCTTGCAAAGGCCTAACAGCCTTCAAAGGCTGAGAGCACATGTCTCCAGCTGGATCTGAAGTCGACGAGCTGCTTGCGAAGGGAAGACGTCAGCTGTGGATTCTGAGAACACTTGCCATGGAGGTGTTTGTTCCAGTGCAGCTCAGGTTTACCAACTGGGGTCCCCTTGCGTTGCACAGCAGACCAGGGAGAAAACTCTTTCTGAGGATTCTTCTAAGCTGTGGATACCTGGCTACCCACGGAGGAAGCACATTGTTGCCTGGGCTTCTGCATACCAACAGCAGGGCCCAAAGACCATCATGAGGCATGACGTTGCTCAGAAGGCACAGATGACACATTCGGTAGCCAGTGATTTGTCTCCGAAAATGTTGCCGTCGCGAGCGTCCTCAGATATGGAGAAGGCACACCACTGTTACAACACTTCACTGGTGAAAGCCTCGGGTCTACTTGTGACCACCAAGTTTGCTGTTGGAAACACTGCCCCCTACTTTGAGCATGCCGCTCAGCCGACATTCGACTTAGCTGAAGTAGTCTGCTGCATGACCTCCTGGCAAGGAGTGGCAGGCACACTCTTTCTTTCGAGAAAACTCACTCTTCCTCCCGAGGAGTTCCTGCGGGGTGCCCATGTTGGGCGCCCGCCCACCCCTACTCCGGGTCTTTTCCTTCAGTTTTCTGGCCCCAAACCTCCTGTTCCAAAGGGGCCAATAATGCTTTAGCCCTCAGGATCCAGTTTCTACGTGCAAACCCAGACTGTGGAGCAGCACCTTCTGCTCAGCTACAAGAGAGCCATGCGACACACCAGGCGCTCCTGTGAGGAGCCTTTTGGAAACAGAGGTTCTGCACAAGGTGACGAGCCTAGCCAAGACAGCGCTTCAGTCAGGTGTTGTCGACTTTGGAACTTTCAATCTCCCAGCAGTGCTTCGGGAAAGGTGTCCATCATTTCAGGCTGGTTGTCAAGTCACATTTCTGCTGCAGGTGAAGGGTCGTCAGCTTTGACATCGTAGAATTCATGTTACTCGCCGGATATGATTCAGTGCAGCTAATAGCTAAGCTGGGAGTCTGACAGGCATTGCACGTGACACCGTCCCCCACTCTCTTACCAAGACTGCTTTCCTGAGTTGGAGGTCTGGCTGTCGGCCGGAGCAAGCCGTGTGTTGCCCTGCCCTCTGCATGCACAGAGTGGAGGCCAACCACCCATGTGGCTGCAGGTTACTCAGAAGCCGCAGTTGACACTTTGGCTACAACGTGTTCTTCCTTGACCTGGGTTCAGGTGTGAGAGAGCCTGCAGTCCTGAGAGGCCTACCAGTGTTACAGCAGTACCTTCACTAAGGCTTCTTAGAAAAATCTGCACTGCAACACTTTTCACGGCACACGGGGCCCTTCCTTTGGCAGCATGGGGGCAGGTTTCCTAACCACTAGCCAAGAAGGCGTTGGGATGAGCTCCTAGTGAGGAACCGCACACACCCCTGTTTTTTTCGAGAAAACTCACTCTTCCTCACTTTGCCTTCCAGGAAACACCTACGGTGATTACACGACGGGCAGCAGGACTTTTTTCCAGGCAGCTCTGAGCACGCAGCTCTCCGGCTTGCCAACGGGACGGATTTCGCTTTTCTCGTCCAGCCCCCTTTTCACAGTTGCAACACAGCTCATGTAGCTGAAGTTCCAGGGAAGCCAAAGGAGACCCATGTCACATACTGTACCCCTTCGCTGAAAGCACTTTGGAAAGCCAGTGTTCCTCTGGAAGTGAATTGCGCGAGCCAGTGAATGCCTTCATTTTGCCTAGGTCATGGTACATCTTGCAAAGGCCTAGCAGTCTTCGGAGGGTGACTGCCTATTTCTCCCTCGAGAGGTGAAGTCCAGGTGCTGCTTCAGGGAGCAAGAGGTCAAGTATGAATTCCGAGAACTCGTGTAAGCACGGTGTTTTTCCAAAAGCAGCTCAGGGTTACAAAGGGAGGCCCCTTTGCATTGGCCAGAAGCCCCGTTATAAACGTGTTCTTCAGGCATCCTCTAAGCTCTCCAAATCGAGCTCTCCGATGGAGGAAAAACCTTGTTGCCCAGCCTCCTGCATACAAAACAGTAGAGACCAAAGACCCTTGTGGCTGGGTGTTGCTCAGCAGGCACAGATGCCACTTCTGCTCCACAGTGACCTTCCTCGGAAGACGGTGCAGACGCTCGTATCCTCATCCTGTCAGAGTCTTAAAAGGCACATCAGCATGTACAGCAGTTCAGTCGGGAAGGCCTCTTTGAACCTGCTGACTGTGACTGTGCTGGTGGAAAGAAACACAGCACCTTACCTTGAGTCTGGCGCTCGGCTGACTTACGCCCTAGATAAACACCTCTGCTGTATGTATTCCTAGCAAGCAGTTGCCAGCATTCTCTTTCCTTGGGCAAAGTCTCCGTTCCTCCCCGGGTATTCCCGCAGGGTTGAGAAGGTTGGCGACTGCAGGGCCTTTCATTATGCACTCATCGTCGAAAACATGGACCTTCCTTGCAACACGCGGGCAAGGTTCCTTACCACTGGCCAAGAAGGCTTTGGGATGAGAACCTAGCAAGGAACTGCACGCACTCCGCTCCGTTCAAGAAAATTCACTCTGCCTCAGGTTGCCTCTCAGGGTAATCCAGGGATGAATATAAGATTGGCAACAGGACTGTTTCTCAGGCAGCTCTGAGGACGCAGCTCTCCGGTTTGTCACCGGGGCAAATTGTGCCGTTCCCGTCCCCCTCCACTTTTATGGTTGACACCTAGCTCATGTACCTGAAGTTCACAAGCAGGCCACATAGACACATGCCACACACATGGGCCCTTCCATGAAAACACTTTGGCAAGCAGGAGTCCTCCTGAGGTGAATGGCGTGAGCCAGTGAACGCCTTAGTGTCGCCTTCCTCACCGTGGATCTTGCAAAGGCCTAACAGCCTTCAAAGGCTGAGAGCACATGTCTCCAGCTGGATCTGAAGTCGACGAGCTGCTTGCGAAGGGAAGACGTCAGCTGTGGATTCTGAGAACACTTGCCATGGAGGTGTTTGTTCCAGTGCAGCTCAGGTTTACCAACTGGGGTCCCCTTGCGTTGCACAGCAGACCAGGGAGAAAACTCTTTCTGAGGATTCTTCTAAGCTGTGGATACCTGGCTACCCACGGAGGAAGCACATTGTTGCCTGGGCTTCTGCATACCAACAGCAGGGCCCAAAGACCATCATGAGGCATGACGTTGCTCAGAAGGCACAGATGACACATTCGGTAGCCAGTGATTTGTCTCCGAAAATGTTGCCGTCGCGAGCGTCCTCAGATATGGAGAAGGCACACCACTGTTACAACACTTCACTGGTGAAAGCCTCGGGTCTACTTGTGACCACCAAGTTTGCTGTTGGAAACACTGCCCCCTACTTTGAGCATGCCGCTCAGCCGACATTCGACTTAGCTGAAGTAGTCTGCTGCATGACCTCCTGGCAAGGAGTGGCAGGCACACTGTTTCTTTGGAGAAAACTCACTCTTCCTCCCGAGGAGTTCCTGCGGGGTGCCCATGTTGGGCGCCCGCCCACCCCTACTCCGGGTCTTTTCCTTCAGTTTTCTGGCCCCAAACCTCCTGTTCCAAAGGGGCCAATAATGCTTTAGCCCTCAGGATCCAGTTTCTACGTGCAAACCCAGACTGTGGAGCAGCACCTTCTGCTCAGCTACAAGAGAGCCATGCGACACACCAGGCGCTCCTGTGAGGAGCCTTTTGGAAACAGAGGTTCTGCACAAGGTGACGAGCCTAGCCAAGACAGCGCTTCAGTCAGGTGTTGTCGACTTTGGAACTTTCAATCTCCCAGCAGTGCTTCGGGAAAGGTGTCCATCATTTCAGGCTGGTTGTCAAGTCACATTTCTGCTGCAGGTGAAGGGTCGTCAGCTTTGACATCGTAGAATTCATGTTACTCGCCGGATATGATTCAGTGCAGCTAATAGCTAAGCTGGGAGTCTGACAGGCATTGCACGTGACACCGTCCCCCACTCTCTTACCAAGACTGCTTTCCTGAGTTGGAGGTCTGGCTGTCGGCCGGAGCAAGCCGTGTGTTGCCCTGCCCTCTGCATGCACAGAGTGGAGGCCAACCACCCATGTGGCTGCAGGTTACTCAGAAGCCGCAGTTGACACTTTGGCTACAACGTGTTCTTCCTTGACCTGGGTTCAGGTGTGAGAGAGCCTGCAGTCCTGAGAGGCCTACCAGTGTTACAGCAGTACCTTCACTAAGGCTTCTTAGAAAAATCTGCACTGCAACACTTTTCACGGCACACGGGGCCCTTCCTTTGGCAGCATGGGGGCAGGTTTCCTAACCACTAGCCAAGAAGGCGTTGGGATGAGCTCCTAGTGAGGAACCGCACACACCCCTGTTTTTTTCGAGAAAACTCACTCTTCCTCACTTTGCCTTCCAGGAAACACCTACGGTGATTACACGACGGGCAGCAGGACTTTTTTCCAGGCAGCTCTGAGCACGCAGCTCTCCGGCTTGCCAACGGGACGGATTTCGCTTTTCTCGTCCAGCCCCCTTTTCACAGTTGCAACACAGCTCATGTAGCTGAAGTTCCAGGGAAGCCAAAGGAGACCCATGTCACATACTGTACCCCTTCGCTGAAAGCACTTTGGAAAGCCAGTGTTCCTCCGGAAGTGAATTGCGCGAGCCAGTGAATGCCTTCATTTTGCCTAGGTCATGGTACATCTTGCAAAGGCCTAGCAGTCTTCGGAGGGTGACTGCCTATTTCTCCCTCGAGAGGTGAAGTCCAGGTGCTGCTTCAGGGAGCAAGAGGTCAAGTATGAATTCCGAGAACTCGTGTAAGCACGGTGTTTTTCCAAAAGCAGCTCAGGGTTACAAAGGGAGGCCCCTTTGCATTGGCCAGAAGCCCCGTTATAAACGTGTTCTTCAGGCATCCTCTAAGCTCTCCAAATCGAGCTCTCCGATGGAGGAAAAACCTTGTTGCCCAGCCTCCTGCATACAAAACAGTAGAGACCAAAGACCCTTGTGGCTGGGTGTTGCTCAGCAGGCACAGATGCCACTTCTGCTCCACAGTGACCTTCCTCGGAAGACGGTGCAGACGCTCGTATCCTCATCCTGTCAGAGTCTTAAAAGGCACATCAGCATGTACAGCAGTTCAGTCGGGAAGGCCTCTTTGAACCTGCTGACTGTGACTGTGCTGGTGGAAAGAAACACAGCACCTTACCTTGAGTCTGGCGCTCGGCTGACTTACGCCCTAGATAAACACCTCTGCTGTATGTATTCCTAGCAAGCAGTTGCCAGCATTCTCTTTCCTTGGGCAAAGTCTCCGTTCCTCCCCGGGTATTCCCGCAGGGTTGAGAAGGTTGGCGACTGCAGGGCCTTTCATTATGCACTCATCGTCGAAAACATGGACCTTCCTTGCAACACGCGGGCAAGGTTCCTTACCACTGGCCAAGAAGGCTTTGGGATGAGAACCTAGCAAGGAACTGCACGCACTCCGCTCCGTTCAAGAAAATTCACTCTGCCTCAGGTTGCCTCTCAGGGTAATCCAGGGATGAATATAAGATTGGCAACAGGACTGTTTCTCAGGCAGCTCTGAGGACGCAGCTCTCCGGTTTGTCACTGGGGCAAATTGTGCCGTTCCCGTCCCCCTCCACTTCCAGGGTTGACACCTAGCTCATGTACCTGAAGTCACAAGTAGGCCACATAGACACATGCCACACACATGGACCCTTCCATGAAAACATTTTGGCAAGCAGAAGTCCTCCTGAGGTGAATGGCGTGAGCCAGTGAACGCCTTAGTGTCGCCTTCCTCACCGTGGATCTTGCAAAGACCTAACAGCCTTCAAAGGCTGAGAGCACATGTCTCCAGCTGGATCTGAAGTCGACGAGCTGCTTGCGAAGGGAAGACGTCAGCTGTGGATTCTGAGAACACTTGCCATGGAGGTGTTTGTTCCAGTGCAGCTCAGGTTTACCAACTGGGGTCCCCTTGCGTTGCACAGCAGACCAGGGAGAAAACTCTTTCTGAGGATTCTTCTAAGCTGTGGATACCTGGCTACCCACGGAGGAAGCACATTGTTGCCTGGGCTTCTGCATACCAACAGCAGGGCCCAAAGACCATCATGAGGCATGACGTTGCTCAGAAGGCACAGATGACACATTCGGTAGCCAGTGATTTGTCTCCGAAAATGTTGCCGTCGCGAGCGTCCTCAGATATGGAGAAGGCACACCACTGTTACAACACTTCACTGGTGAAAGCCTCGGGTCTACTTGTGACCACCAAGTTTGCTGTTGGAAACACTGCCCCCTACTTTGAGCATGCCGCTCAGCCGACATTCGACTTAGCTGAAGTAGTCTGCTGCATGACCTCCTGGCAAGGAGTGGCAGGCACACTGTTTCTTTGGAGAAAACTCACTCTTCCTCCCGAGGAGTTCCTGCGGGGTGCCCAAGTTGGGCGCCCGCCCACCCCTACTCCGGGTCTTTTCCTTCAGTTTTCTGGCCCCAAGCTTCCTGTTCCAAAGGGGCCAATAATGCTTTAGCCCTCAGGATCCAGTTTCTACGTGCAAACCCAGACTGTGGAGCAGCACCTTCTGCTCAGCTACAAGAGAGCCATGCGAGACACCAGGCGCTCCTGTGAGGAGCCTTTTGGAAGCAGAGGTTCTGCGCAAGGGGACGTGCCTAGCCACGATAGCGCTTTAGTCAGGTGTTGTCGACTTTGGAACTTTCAATCTCCCAGCAGTGCTTCGGGAAAGCTGTCCATCATGTCAGGCTGGTTGTCAAGTCACATTTCTGCTGGAGGTGAAGGGTCGTCAGCTTTGACTTCGTCGAATCCATGTTACTCGCCGGATATGATTCAGTGCAGCTAATAGCTAAGCCGGGAGTCTGACAGCCATTGCACGTGACACCGTCTCCCACTCTGTTACCAAGACTGCTTTCCAGAGTTGGAGGTCTTGCTCTCCGCCGGAGTAAGCCATGTGTTGCCCTGCCCTCTGCATGCACAGAGTGGAGGCCAACCACCTATGTGGCTGCAGGTTACTCAGAAGACGCAGTTGACACTTTGGCTACAACGTGTTCTTCCTTGACCTGGGTCCAGGCGTGAGAGAGCCTGCAGTCCTGAGAGGCCTACCAGTGTTAAAGCAGTACCTTCACTAAGGCTTCTCAGAAAGATCTGCACTGCAACACTTTTCACGGCACACCTAGAACTTCCTTTGGCGGCATGGGGCCAGGTTGCCTAACCACTAGCCAAGACGGCGTTGGGATGAGCTCCTAGTGAGGAACTGCATACACCCCCTCGTTCTTTCGAGAAAACACACTCTTCCTCACTTTGCCTCCCAGGGAACTCCTACGGTGATTACAAGACGGGCAGCAGGACTTGTTTTCAGGCAGCTCTGAGCACGCAGCTCTCCGGCTTGCCAACGGGACGGATTTCGCTTTTCTCGTCCAGCCCCCTTTTCACGGTTGCAACACAGCTCATGTAGCTGAAGTTCCCGGGAAGCCAAAGGAGACCCATGTCACATACTGTACCCCTTCGCTGAAAGCACTTTGGAAAGCCAGTGTTCCTCCGGAAGTGAATTGCGCGAGCCAGTGAATGCCTTCATTTTGCCTAGGTCATGGTACATCTTGCAAAGGCCTAGCAGTCTTCGGAGGGTGACTGCCTATTTCTCCCTCGAGAGGTGAAGTCCAGGTGCTGCTTCAGGGAGCAAGAGGTCAAGTATGAATTCCGAGAACTCGTGTAAGCACGGTGTTTTTCCAAAAGCAGCTCAGGGTTACAAAGGGAGGCCCCTTTGCATTGGCCAGAAGCCCCGTTATAAACGTGTTCTTCAGGCATCCTCTAAGCTCTCCAAATCGAGCTCTCCGATGGAGGAAAAACCTTGTTGCCCAGCCTCCTGCATACAAAACAGTAGAGACCAAAGACCCTTGTGGCTGGGTGTTGCTCAGCAGGCACAGATGCCACTTCTGCTCCACAGTGACCTTCCTCGGAAGACGGTGCAGACGCTCGTATCCTCATCCTGTCAGAGTCTTAAAAGGCACATCAGCATGTACAGCAGTTCAGTCGGGAAGGCCTCTTTGAACCTGCTGACTGTGACTGTGCTGGTGGAAAGAAACACAGCACCTTACCTTGAGTCTGGCGCTCGGCTGACTTACGCCCTAGATAAACACCTCTGCTGTATGTATTCCTAGCAAGCAGTTGCCAGCATTCTCTTTCCTTGGGCAAAGTCTCCGTTCCTCCCCGGGTATTCCCGCAGGGTTGAGAAGGTTGGCGACTGCAGGGCCTTTCATTATGCACTCATCGTCGAAAACATGGACCTTCCTTGCAACACGCGGGCAAGGTTCCTTACCACTGGCCAAGAAGGCTTTGGGATGAGAACCTAGCAAGCAACTGCACGCACTCCGCTCCGTTCAAGAAAATTCACTCTGCCTCAGGTTGCCTCTCAGGGTAATCCAGGGATGAATATAAGATTGGCAACAGGACTGTTTCTCAGGCAGCTCTGAGGACGCAGCTCTCCGGTTTGTCACCGGGGCAAATTGTGCCGTTCCCGTCCCCCTCCACTTTTATGGTTGACACCTAGCTCATGTACCTGAAGTTCACAAGCAGGCCACATAGACACATGCCACACACATGGGCCCTTCCATGAAAACACTTTGGCAAGCAGGAGTCCTCCTGAGGTGAATGGCGTGAGCCAGTGAACGCCTTAGTGTCGCCTTCCTCACCGTGGATCTTGCAAAGGCCTAACAGCCTTCAAAGGCTGAGAGCACATGTCTCCAGCTGGATCTGAAGTCGACGAGCTGCTTGCGAAGGGAAGACGTCAGCTGTGGATTCTGAGAACACTTGCCATGGAGGTGTTTGTTCCAGTGCAGCTCAGGTTTACCAACTGGGGTCCCCTTGCGTTGCACAGCAGACCAGGGAGAAAACTCTTTCTGAGGATTCTTCTAAGCTGTGGATACCTGGCTACCCACGGAGGAAGCACATTGTTGCCTGGGCTTCTGCATACCAACAGCAGGGCCCAAAGACCATCATGAGGCATGACGTTGCTCAGAAGGCACAGATGACACATTCGGTAGCCAGTGATTTGTCTCCGAAAATGTTGCCGTCGCGAGCGTCCTCAGATATGGAGAAGGCACACCACTGTTACAACACTTCACTGGTGAAAGCCTCGGGTCTACTTGTGACCACCAAGTTTGCTCTTGGAAACACTGCCCCCTACTTTGAGCATGCCGCTCAGCCGACATTCGACTTAGCTGAAGTAGTCTGCTGCATGACCTCCTGGCAAGGAGTGGCAGGCACACTGTTTCTTTGGAGAAAACTCACTCTTCCTCCCGAGGAGTTCCTGCGGGGTGCCCATGTTGGGCGCCCGCCCACCCCTACTCCGGGTCTTTTCCTTCAGTTTTCTGGCCCCAAACCTCCTGTTCCAAAGGGGCCAATAATGCTTTAGCCCTCAGGATCCAGTTTCTACGTGCAAACCCAGACTGTGGAGCAGCACCTTCTGCTCAGCTACAAGAGAGCCATGCGACACACCAGGCGCTCCTGTGAGGAGCCTTTTGGAAACAGAGGTTCTGCACAAGGTGACGAGCCTAGCCAAGACAGCGCTTCAGTCAGGTGTTGTCGACTTTGGAACTTTCAATCTCCCAGCAGTGCTTCGGGAAAGGTGTCCATCATTTCAGGCTGGTTGTCAAGTCACATTTCTGCTGCAGGTGAAGGGTCGTCAGCTTTGACATCGTAGAATTCATGTTACTCGCCGGATATGATTCAGTGCAGCTAATAGCTAAGCTGGGAGTCTGACAGGCATTGCACGTGACACCGTCCCCCACTCTCTTACCAAGACTGCTTTCCTGAGTTGGAGGTCTGGCTGTCGGCCGGAGCAAGCCGTGTGTTGCCCTGCCCTCTGCATGCACAGAGTGGAGGCCAACCACCCATGTGGCTGCAGGTTACTCAGAAGCCGCAGTTGACACTTTGGCTACAACGTGTTCTTCCTTGACCTGGGTTCAGGTGTGAGAGAGCCTGCAGTCCTGAGAGGCCTACCAGTGTTACAGCAGTACCTTCACTAAGGCTTCTTAGAAAAATCTGCACTGCAACACTTTTCACGGCACACGGGGCCCTTCCTTTGGCAGCATGGGGGCAGGTTTCCTAACCACTAGCCAAGAAGGCGTTGGGATGAGCTCCTAGTGAGGAACCGCACACACCCCTGTTTTTTTCGAGAAAACTCACTCTTCCTCACTTTGCCTTCCAGGAAACACCTACGGTGATTACACGACGGGCAGCAGGACTTTTTTCCAGGCAGCTCTGAGCACGCAGCTCTCCGGCTTGCCAACGGGACGGATTTCGCTTTTCTCGTCCAGCCCCCTTTTCACAGTTGCAACACAGCTCATGTAGCTGAAGTTCCAGGGAAGCCAAAGGAGACCCATGTCACATACTGTACCCCTTCGCTGAAAGCACTTTGGAAAGCCAGTGTTCCTCCGGAAGTGAATTGCGCGAGCCAGTGAATGCCTTCATTTTGCCTAGGTCATGGTACATCTTGCAAAGGCCTAGCAGTCTTCGGAGGGTGACTGCCTATTTCTCCCTCGAGAGGTGAAGTCCAGGTGCTGCTTCAGGGAGCAAGAGGTCAAGTATGAATTCCGAGAACTCGTGTAAGCACGGTGTTTTTCCAAAAGCAGCTCAGGGTTACAAAGGGAGGCCCCTTTGCATTGGCCAGAAGCCCCGTTATAAACGTGTTCTTCAGGCATCCTCTAAGCTCTCCAAATCGAGCTCTCCGATGGAGGAAAAACCTTGTTGCCCAGCCTCCTGCATACAAAACAGTAGAGACCAAAGACCCTTGTGGCTGGGTGTTGCTCAGCAGGCACAGATGCCACTTCTGCTCCACAGTGACCTTCCTCGGAAGACGGTGCAGACGCTCGTATCCTCATCCTGTCAGAGTCTTAAAAGGCACATCAGCATGTACAGCAGTTCAGTCGGGAAGGCCTCTTTGAACCTGCTGACTGTGACTGTGCTGGTGGAAAGAAACACAGCACCTTACCTTGAGTCTGGCGCTCGGCTGACTTACGCCCTAGATAAACACCTCTGCTGTATGTATTCCTAGCAAGCAGTTGCCAGCATTCTCTTTCCTTGGGCAAAGTCTCCGTTCCTCCCCGGGTATTCCCGCAGGGTTGAGAAGGTTGGCGACTGCAGGGCCTTTCATTATGCACTCATCGTCGAAAACATGGACCTTCCTTGCAACACGCGGGCAAGGTTCCTTACCACTGGCCAAGAAGGCTTTGGGATGAGAACCTAGCAAGGAACTGCACGCACTCCGCTCCGTTCAAGAAAATTCACTCTGCCTCAGGTTGCCTCTCAGGGTAATCCAGGGATGAATATAAGATTGGCAACAGGACTGTTTCTCAGGCAGCTCTGAGGACGCAGCTCTCCGGTTTGTCACCGGGGCAAATTGTGCCGTTCCCGTCCCCCTCCACTTTTATGGTTGACACCTAGCTCATGTACCTGAAGTTCACAAGCAGGCCACATAGACACATGCCACACACATGGGCCCTTCCATGAAAACACTTTGGCAAGCAGGAGTCCTCCTGAGGTGAATGGCGTGAGCCAGTGAACGCCTTAGTGTCGCCTTCCTCACCGTGGATCTTGCAAAGGCCTAACAGCCTTCAAAGGCTGAGAGCACATGTCTCCAGCTGGATCTGAAGTCGACGAGCTGCTTGCGAAGGGAAGACGTCAGCTGTGGATTCTGAGAACACTTGCCATGGAGGTGTTTGTTCCAGTGCAGCTCAGGTTTACCAACTGGGGTCCCCTTGCGTTGCACAGCAGACCAGGGAGAAAACTCTTTCTGAGGATTCTTCTAAGCTGTGGATACCTGGCTACCCACGGAGGAAGCACATTGTTGCCTGGGCTTCTGCATACCAACAGCAGGGCCCAAAGACCATCATGAGGCATGACGTTGCTCAGAAGGCACAGATGACACATTCGGTAGCCAGTGATTTGTCTCCGAAAATGTTGCCGTCGCGAGCGTCCTCAGATATGGAGAAGGCACACCACTGTTACAACACTTCACTGGTGAAAGCCTCGGGTCTACTTGTGACCACCAAGTTTGCTGTTGGAAACACTGCCCCCTACTTTGAGCATGCCGCTCAGCCGACATTCGACTTAGCTGAAGTAGTCTGCTGCATGACCTCCTGGCAAGGAGTGGCAGGCACACTGTTTCTTTGGAGAACACTCACTCTTCCTCCCGAGGAGTTCCTGCGGGGTGCCCATGTTGGGCGCCCGCCCACCCCTACTCCGGGTCTTTTCCTTCAGTTTTCTGGCCCCAAACCTCCTGTTCCAAAGGGGCCAATAATGCTTTAGCCCTCAGGATCCAGTTTCTACGTGCAAACCCAGACTGTGGAGCAGCACCTTCTGCTCAGCTACAAGAGAGCCATGCGACACACCAGGCGCTCCTGTGAGGAGCCTTTTGGAAACAGAGGTTCTGCACAAGGTGACGAGCCTAGCCAAGACAGCGCTTCAGTCAGGTGTTGTCGACTTTGGAACTTTCAATCTCCCAGCAGTGCTTCGGGAAAGGTGTCCATCATTTCAGGCTGGTTGTCAAGTCACATTTCTGCTGCAGGTGAAGGGTCGTCAGCTTTGACATCGTAGAATTCATGTTACTCGCCGGATATGATTCAGTGCAGCTAATAGCTAAGCTGGGAGTCTGACAGGCATTGCACGTGACACCGTCCCCCACTCTCTTACCAAGACTGCTTTCCTGAGTTGGAGGTCTGGCTGTCGGCCGGAGCAAGCCGTGTGTTGCCCTGCCCTCTGCATGCACAGAGTGGAGGCCAACCACCCATGTGGCTGCAGGTTACTCAGAAGCCGCAGTTGACACTTTGGCTACAACGTGTTCTTCCTTGACCTGGGTTCAGGTGTGAGAGAGCCTGCAGTCCTGAGAGGCCTACCAGTGTTACAGCAGTACCTTCACTAAGGCTTCTTAGAAAAATCTGCACTGCAACACTTTTCACGGCACACGGGGCCCTTCCTTTGGCAGCATGGGGGCAGGTTTCCTAACCACTAGCCAAGAAGGCGTTGGGATGAGCTCCTAGTGAGGAACCGCACACACCCCTGTTTTTTTCGAGAAAACTCACTCTTCCTCACTTTGCCTTCCAGGAAACACCTACGGTGATTACACGACGGGCAGCAGGACTTTTTTCCAGGCAGCTCTGAGCACGCAGCTCTCCGGCTTGCCAACGGGACGGATTTCGCTTTTCTCGTCCAGCCCCCTTTTCACAGTTGCAACACAGCTCATGTAGCTGAAGTTCCAGGGAAGCCAAAGGAGACCCATGTCACATACTGTACCCCTTCGCTGAAAGCACTTTGGAAAGCCAGTGTTCCTCCGGAAGTGAATTGCGCGAGCCAGTGAATGCCTTCATTTTGCCTAGGTCATGGTACATCTTGCAAAGGCCTAGCAGTCTTCGGAGGGTGACTGCCTATTTCTCCCTCGAGAGGTGAAGTCCAGGTGCTGCTTCAGGGAGCAAGAGGTCAAGTATGAATTCCGAGAACTCGTGTAAGCACGGTGTTTTTCCAAAAGCAGCTCAGGGTTACAAAGGGAGGCCCCTTTGCATTGGCCAGAAGCCCCGTTATAAACGTGTTCTTCAGGCATCCTCTAAGCTCTCCAAATCGAGCTCTCCGATGGAGGAAAAACCTTGTTGCCCAGCCTCCTGCATACAAAACAGTAGAGACCAAAGACCCTTGTGGCTGGGTGTTGCTCAGCAGGCACAGATGCCACTTCTGCTCCACAGTGACCTTCCTCGGAAGACGGTGCAGACGCTCGTATCCTCATCCTGTCAGAGTCTTAAAAGGCACATCAGCATGTACAGCAGTTCAGTCGGGAAGGCCTCTTTGAACCTGCTGACTGTGACTGTGCTGGTGGAAAGAAACACAGCACCTTACCTTGAGTCTGGCGCTCGGCTGACTTACGCCCTAGATAAACACCTCTGCTGTATGTATTCCTAGCAAGCAGTTGCCAGCATTCTCTTTCCTTGGGCAAAGTCTCCGTTCCTCCCCGGGTATTCCCGCAGGGTTGAGAAGGTTGGCGACTGCAGGGCCTTTCATTATGCACTCATCGTCGAAAACATGGACCTTCCTTGCAACACGCGGGCAAGGTTCCTTACCACTGGCCAAGAAGGCTTTGGGATGAGAACCTAGCAAGGAACTGCACGCACTCCGCTCCGTTCAAGAAAATTCACTCTGCCTCAGGTTGCCTCTCAGGGTAATCCAGGGATGAATATAAGATTGGCAACAGGACTGTTTCTCAGGCAGCTCTGAGGACGCAGCTCTCCGGTTTGTCACCGGGGCAAATTGTGCCGTTCCCGTCCCCCTCCACTTTTATGGTTGACACCTAGCTCATGTACCTGAAGTTCACAAGCAGGCCACATAGACACATGCCACACACATGGGCCCTTCCATGAAAACACTTTGGCAAGCAGGAGTCCTCCTGAGGTGAATGGCGTGAGCCAGTGAACGCCTTAGTGTCGCCTTCCTCACCGTGGATCTTGCAAAGGCCTAACAGCCTTCAAAGGCTGAGAGCACATGTCTCCAGCTGGATCTGAAGTCGACGAGCTGCTTGCGAAGGGAAGACGTCAGCTGTGGATTCTGAGAACACTTGCCATGGAGGTGTTTGTTCCAGTGCAGCTCAGGTTTACCAACTGGGGTCCCCTTGCGTTGCACAGCAGACCAGGGAGAAAACTCTTTCTGAGGATTCTTCTAAGCTGTGGATACCTGGCTACCCACGGAGGAAGCACATTGTTGCCTGGGCTTCTGCATACCAACAGCAGGGCCCAAAGACCATCATGAGGCATGACGTTGCTCAGAAGGCACAGATGACACATTCGGTAGCCAGTGATTTGTCTCCGAAAATGTTGCCGTCGCGAGCGTCCTCAGATATGGAGAAGGCACACCACTGTTACAACACTTCACTGGTGAAAGCCTCGGGTCTACTTGTGACCACCAAGTTTGCTGTTGGAAACACTGCCCCCTACTTTGAGCATGCCGCTCAGCCGACATTCGACTTAGCTGAAGTAGTCTGCTGCATGACCTCCTGGCAAGGAGTGGCAGGCACACTGTTTCTTTGGAGAACACTCACTCTTCCTCCCGAGGAGTTCCTGCGGGGTGCCCATGTTGGGCGCCCGCCCACCCCTACTCCGGGTCTTTTCCTTCAGTTTTCTGGCCCCAAACCTCCTGTTCCAAAGGGGCCAATAATGCTTTAGCCCTCAGGATCCAGTTTCTACGTGCAAACCCAGACTGTGGAGCAGCACCTTCTGCTCAGCTACAAGAGAGCCATGCGACACACCAGGCGCTCCTGTGAGGAGCCTTTTGGAAACAGAGGTTCTGCACAAGGTGACGAGCCTAGCCAAGACAGCGCTTCAGTCAGGTGTTGTCGACTTTGGAACTTTCAATCTCCCAGCAGTGCTTCGGGAAAGGTGTCCATCATTTCAGGCTGGTTGTCAAGTCACATTTCTGCTGCAGGTGAAGGGTCGTCAGCTTTGACATCGTAGAATTCATGTTACTCGCCGGATATGATTCAGTGCAGCTAATAGCTAAGCTGGGAGTCTGACAGGCATTGCACGTGACACCGTCCCCCACTCTCTTACCAAGACTGCTTTCCTGAGTTGGAGGTCTGGCTGTCGGCCGGAGCAAGCCGTGTGTTGCCCTGCCCTCTGCATGCACAGAGTGGAGGCCAACCACCCATGTGGCTGCAGGTTACTCAGAAGCCGCAGTTGACACTTTGGCTACAACGTGTTCTTCCTTGACCTGGGTTCAGGTGTGAGAGAGCCTGCAGTCCTGAGAGGCCTACCAGTGTTACAGCAGTACCTTCACTAAGGCTTCTTAGAAAAATCTGCACTGCAACACTTTTCACGGCACACGGGGCCCTTCCTTTGGCAGCATGGGGGCAGGTTTCCTAACCACTAGCCAAGAAGGCGTTGGGATGAGCTCCTAGTGAGGAACCGCACACACCCCTGTTTTTTTCGAGAAAACTCACTCTTCCTCACTTTGCCTTCCAGGAAACACCTACGGTGATTACACGACGGGCAGCAGGACTTTTTTCCAGGCAGCTCTGAGCACGCAGCTCTCCGGCTTGCCAACGGGACGGATTTCGCTTTTCTCGTCCAGCCCCCTTTTCACAGTTGCAACACAGCTCATGTAGCTGAAGTTCCAGGGAAGCCAAAGGAGACCCATGTCACATACTGTACCCCTTCGCTGAAAGCACTTTGGAAAGCCAGTGTTCCTCCGGAAGTGAATTGCGCGAGCCAGTGAATGCCTTCATTTTGCCTAGGTCATGGTACATCTTGCAAAGGCCTAGCAGTCTTCGGAGGGTGACTGCCTATTTCTCCCTCGAGAGGTGAAGTCCAGGTGCTGCTTCAGGGAGCAAGAGGTCAAGTATGAATTCCGAGAACTCGTGTAAGCACGGTGTTTTTCCAAAAGCAGCTCAGGGTTACAAAGGGAGGCCCCTTTGCATTGGCCAGAAGCCCCGTTATAAACGTGTTCTTCAGGCATCCTCTAAGCTCTCCAAATCGAGCTCTCCGATGGAGGAAAAACCTTGTTGCCCAGCCTCCTGCATACAAAACAGTAGAGACCAAAGACCCTTGTGGCTGGGTGTTGCTCAGCAGGCACAGATGCCACTTCTGCTCCACAGTGACCTTCCTCGGAAGACGGTGCAGACGCTCGTATCCTCATCCTGTCAGAGTCTTAAAAGGCACATCAGCATGTACAGCAGTTCAGTCGGGAAGGCCTCTTTGAACCTGCTGACTGTGACTGTGCTGGTGGAAAGAAACACAGCACCTTACCTTGAGTCTGGCGCTCGGCTGACTTACGCCCTAGATAAACACCTCTGCTGTATGTATTCCTAGCAAGCAGTTGCCAGCATTCTCTTTCCTTGGGCAAAGTCTCCGTTCCTCCCCGGGTATTCCCGCAGGGTTGAGAAGGTTGGCGACTGCAGGGCCTTTCATTATGCACTCATCGTCGAAAACATGGACCTTCCTTGCAACACGCGGGCAAGGTTCCTTACCACTGGCCAAGAAGGCTTTGGGATGAGAACCTAGCAAGGAACTGCACGCACTCCGCTCCGTTCAAGAAAATTCACTCTGCCTCAGGTTGCCTCTCAGGGTAATCCAGGGATGAATATAAGATTGGCAACAGGACTGTTTCTCAGGCAGCTCTGAGGACGCAGCTCTCCGGTTTGTCACCGGGGCAAATTGTGCCGTTCCCGTCCCCCTCCACTTTTATGGTTGACACCTAGCTCATGTACCTGAAGTTCACAAGCAGGCCACATAGACACATGCCACACACATGGGCCCTTCCATGAAAACACTTTGGCAAGCAGGAGTCCTCCTGAGGTGAATGGCGTGAGCCAGTGAACGCCTTAGTGTCGCCTTCCTCACCGTGGATCTTGCAAAGGCCTAACAGCCTTCAAAGGCTGAGAGCACATGTCTCCAGCTGGATCTGAAGTCGACGAGCTGCTTGCGAAGGGAAGACGTCAGCTGTGGATTCTGAGAACACTTGCCATGGAGGTGTTTGTTCCAGTGCAGCTCAGGTTTACCAACTGGGGTCCCCTTGCGTTGCACAGCAGACCAGGGAGAAAACTCTTTCTGAGGATTCTTCTAAGCTGTGGATACCTGGCTACCCACGGAGGAAGCACATTGTTGCCTGGGCTTCTGCATACCAACAGCAGGGCCCAAAGACCATCATGAGGCATGACGTTGCTCAGAAGGCACAGATGACACATTCGGTAGCCAGTGATTTGTCTCCGAAAATGTTGCCGTCGCGAGCGTCCTCAGATATGGAGAAGGCACACCACTGTTACAACACTTCACTGGTGAAAGCCTCGGGTCTACTTGTGACCACCAAGTTTGCTGTTGGAAACACTGCCCCCTACTTTGAGCATGCCGCTCAGCCGACATTCGACTTAGCTGAAGTAGTCTGCTGCATGACCTCCTGGCAAGGAGTGGCAGGCACACTGTTTCTTTGGAGAACACTCACTCTTCCTCCCGAGGAGTTCCTGCGGGGTGCCCATGTTGGGCGCCCGCCCACCCCTACTCCGGGTCTTTTCCTTCAGTTTTCTGGCCCCAAACCTCCTGTTCCAAAGGGGCCAATAATGCTTTAGCCCTCAGGATCCAGTTTCTACGTGCAAACCCAGACTGTGGAGCAGCACCTTCTGCTCAGCTACAAGAGAGCCATGCGACACACCAGGCGCTCCTGTGAGGAGCCTTTTGGAAACAGAGGTTCTGCACAAGGTGACGAGCCTAGCCAAGACAGCGCTTCAGTCAGGTGTTGTCGACTTTGGAACTTTCAATCTCCCAGCAGTGCTTCGGGAAAGGTGTCCATCATTTCAGGCTGGTTGTCAAGTCACATTTCTGCTGCAGGTGAAGGGTCGTCAGCTTTGACATCGTAGAATTCATGTTACTCGCCGGATATGATTCAGTGCAGCTAATAGCTAAGCTGGGAGTCTGACAGGCATTGCACGTGACACCGTCCCCCACTCTCTTACCAAGACTGCTTTCCTGAGTTGGAGGTCTGGCTGTCGGCCGGAGCAAGCCGTGTGTTGCCCTGCCCTCTGCATGCACAGAGTGGAGGCCAACCACCCATGTGGCTGCAGGTTACTCAGAAGCCGCAGTTGACACTTTGGCTACAACGTGTTCTTCCTTGACCTGGGTTCAGGTGTGAGAGAGCCTGCAGTCCTGAGAGGCCTACCAGTGTTACAGCAGTACCTTCACTAAGGCTTCTTAGAAAAATCTGCACTGCAACACTTTTCACGGCACACGGGGCCCTTCCTTTGGCAGCATGGGGGCAGGTTTCCTAACCACTAGCCAAGAAGGCGTTGGGATGAGCTCCTAGTGAGGAACCGCACACACCCCTGTTTTTTTCGAGAAAACTCACTCTTCCTCACTTTGCCTTCCAGGAAACACCTACGGTGATTACACGACGGGCAGCAGGACTTTTTTCCAGGCAGCTCTGAGCACGCAGCTCTCCGGCTTGCCAACGGGACGGATTTCGCTTTTCTCGTCCAGCCCCCTTTTCACAGTTGCAACACAGCTCATGTAGCTGAAGTTCCAGGGAAGCCAAAGGAGACCCATGTCACATACTGTACCCCTTCGCTGAAAGCACTTTGGAAAGCCAGTGTTCCTCCGGAAGTGAATTGCGCGAGCCAGTGAATGCCTTCATTTTGCCTAGGTCATGGTACATCTTGCAAAGGCCTAGCAGTCTTCGGAGGGTGACTGCCTATTTCTCCCTCGAGAGGTGAAGTCCAGGTGCTGCTTCAGGGAGCAAGAGGTCAAGTATGAATTCCGAGAACTCGTGTAAGCACGGTGTTTTTCCAAAAGCAGCTCAGGGTTACAAAGGGAGGCCCCTTTGCATTGGCCAGAAGCCCCGTTATAAACGTGTTCTTCAGGCATCCTCTAAGCTCTCCAAATCGAGCTCTCCGATGGAGGAAAAACCTTGTTGCCCAGCCTCCTGCATACAAAACAGTAGAGACCAAAGACCCTTGTGGCTGGGTGTTGCTCAGCAGGCACAGATGCCACTTCTGCTCCACAGTGACCTTCCTCGGAAGACGGTGCAGACGCTCGTATCCTCATCCTGTCAGAGTCTTAAAAGGCACATCAGCATGTACAGCAGTTCAGTCGGGAAGGCCTCTTTGAACCTGCTGACTGTGACTGTGCTGGTGGAAAGAAACACAGCACCTTACCTTGAGTCTGGCGCTCGGCTGACTTACGCCCTAGATAAACACCTCTGCTGTATGTATTCCTAGCAAGCAGTTGCCAGCATTCTCTTTCCTTGGGCAAAGTCTCCGTTCCTCCCCGGGTATTCCCGCAGGGTTGAGAAGGTTGGCGACTGCAGGGCCTTTCATTATGCACTCATCGTCGAAAACATGGACCTTCCTTGCAACACGCGGGCAAGGTTCCTTACCACTGGCCAAGAAGGCTTTGGGATGAGAACCTAGCAAGGAACTGCACGCACTCCGCTCCGTTCAAGAAAATTCACTCTGCCTCAGGTTGCCTCTCAGGGTAATCCAGGGATGAATATAAGATTGGCAACAGGACTGTTTCTCAGGCAGCTCTGAGGACGCAGCTCTCCGGTTTGTCACCGGGGCAAATTGTGCCGTTCCCGTCCCCCTCCACTTTTATGGTTGACACCTAGCTCATGTACCTGAAGTTCACAAGCAGGCCACATAGACACATGCCACACACATGGGCCCTTCCATGAAAACACTTTGGCAAGCAGGAGTCCTCCTGAGGTGAATGGCGTGAGCCAGTGAACGCCTTAGTGTCGCCTTCCTCACCGTGGATCTTGCAAAGGCCTAACAGCCTTCAAAGGCTGAGAGCACATGTCTCCAGCTGGATCTGAAGTCGACGAGCTGCTTGCGAAGGGAAGACGTCAGCTGTGGATTCTGAGAACACTTGCCATGGAGGTGTTTGTTCCAGTGCAGCTCAGGTTTACCAACTGGGGTCCCCTTGCGTTGCACAGCAGACCAGGGAGAAAACTCTTTCTGAGGATTCTTCTAAGCTGTGGATACCTGGCTACCCACGGAGGAAGCACATTGTTGCCTGGGCTTCTGCATACCAACAGCAGGGCCCAAAGACCATCATGAGGCATGACGTTGCTCAGAAGGCACAGATGACACATTCGGTAGCCAGTGATTTGTCTCCGAAAATGTTGCCGTCGCGAGCGTCCTCAGATATGGAGAAGGCACACCACTGTTACAACACTTCACTGGTGAAAGCCTCGGGTCTACTTGTGACCACCAAGTTTGCTGTTGGAAACACTGCCCCCTACTTTGAGCATGCCGCTCAGCCGACATTCGACTTAGCTGAAGTAGTCTGCTGCATGACCTCCTGGCAAGGAGTGGCAGGCACACTGTTTCTTTGGAGAAAACTCACTCTTCCTCCCGAGGAGTTCCTGCGGGGTGCCCATGTTGGGCGCCCGCCCACCCCTACTCCGGGTCTTTTCCTTCAGTTTTCTGGCCCCAAACCTCCTGTTCCAAAGGGGCCAATAATGCTTTAGCCCTCAGGATCCAGTTTCTACGTGCAAACCCAGACTGTGGAGCAGCACCTTCTGCTCAGCTACAAGAGAGCCATGCGACACACCAGGCGCTCCTGTGAGGAGCCTTTTGGAAACAGAGGTTCTGCACAAGGTGACGAGCCTAGCCAAGACAGCGCTTCAGTCAGGTGTTGTCGACTTTGGAACTTTCAATCTCCCAGCAGTGCTTCGGGAAAGGTGTCCATCATTTCAGGCTGGTTGTCAAGTCACATTTCTGCTGCAGGTGAAGGGTCGTCAGCTTTGACATCGTAGAATTCATGTTACTCGCCGGATATGATTCAGTGCAGCTAATAGCTAAGCTGGGAGTCTGACAGGCATTGCACGTGACACCGTCCCCCACTCTCTTACCAAGACTGCTTTCCTGAGTTGGAGGTCTGGCTGTCGGCCGGAGCAAGCCGTGTGTTGCCCTGCCCTCTGCATGCACAGAGTGGAGGCCAACCACCCATGTGGCTGCAGGTTACTCAGAAGCCGCAGTTGACACTTTGGCTACAACGTGTTCTTCCTTGACCTGGGTTCAGGTGTGAGAGAGCCTGCAGTCCTGAGAGGCCTACCAGTGTTACAGCAGTACCTTCACTAAGGCTTCTTAGAAAAATCTGCACTGCAACACTTTTCACGGCACACGGGGCCCTTCCTTTGGCAGCATGGGGGCAGGTTTCCTAACCACTAGCCAAGAAGGCGTTGGGATGAGCTCCTAGTGAGGAACCGCACACACCCCTGTTTTTTTCGAGAAAACTCACTCTTCCTCACTTTGCCTTCCAGGAAACACCTACGGTGATTACACGACGGGCAGCAGGACTTTTTTCCAGGCAGCTCTGAGCACGCAGCTCTCCGGCTTGCCAACGGGACGGATTTCGCTTTTCTCGTCCAGCCCCCTTTTCACAGTTGCAACACAGCTCATGTAGCTGAAGTTCCAGGGAAGCCAAAGGAGACCCATGTCACATACTGTACCCCTTCGCTGAAAGCACTTTGGAAAGCCAGTGTTCCTCCGGAAGTGAATTGCGCGAGCCAGTGAATGCCTTCATTTTGCCTAGGTCATGGTACATCTTGCAAAGGCCTAGCAGTCTTCGGAGGGTGACTGCCTATTTCTCCCTCGAGAGGTGAAGTCCAGGTGCTGCTTCAGGGAGCAAGAGGTCAAGTATGAATTCCGAGAACTCGTGTAAGCACGGTGTTTTTCCAAAAGCAGCTCAGGGTTACAAAGGGAGGCCCCTTTGCATTGGCCAGAAGCCCCGTTATAAACGTGTTCTTCAGGCATCCTCTAAGCTCTCCAAATCGAGCTCTCCGATGGAGGAAAAACCTTGTTGCCCAGCCTCCTGCATACAAAACAGTAGAGACCAAAGACCCTTGTGGCTGGGTGTTGCTCAGCAGGCACAGATGCCACTTCTGCTCCACAGTGACCTTCCTCGGAAGACGGTGCAGACGCTCGTATCCTCATCCTGTCAGAGTCTTAAAAGGCACATCAGCATGTACAGCAGTTCAGTCGGGAAGGCCTCTTTGAACCTGCTGACTGTGACTGTGCTGGTGGAAAGAAACACAGCACCTTACCTTGAGTCTGGCGCTCGGCTGACTTACGCCCTAGATAAACACCTCTGCTGTATGTATTCCTAGCAAGCAGTTGCCAGCATTCTCTTTCCTTGGGCAAAGTCTCCGTTCCTCCCCGGGTATTCCCGCAGGGTTGAGAAGGTTGGCGACTGCAGGGCCTTTCATTATGCACTCATCGTCGAAAACATGGACCTTCCTTGCAACACGCGGGCAAGGTTCCTTACCACTGGCCAAGAAGGCTTTGGGATGAGAACCTAGCAAGGAACTGCACGCACTCCGCTCCGTTCAAGAAAATTCACTCTGCCTCAGGTTGCCTCTCAGGGTAATCCAGGGATGAATATAAGATTGGCAACAGGACTGTTTCTCAGGCAGCTCTGAGGACGCAGCTCTCCGGTTTGTCACCGGGGCAAATTGTGCCGTTCCCGTCCCCCTCCACTTTTATGGTTGACACCTAGCTCATGTACCTGAAGTTCACAAGCAGGCCACATAGACACATGCCACACACATGGGCCCTTCCATGAAAACACTTTGGCAAGCAGGAGTCCTCCTGAGGTGAATGGCGTGAGCCAGTGAACGCCTTAGTGTCGCCTTCCTCACCGTGGATCTTGCAAAGGCCTAACAGCCTTCAAAGGCTGAGAGCACATGTCTCCAGCTGGATCTGAAGTCGACGAGCTGCTTGCGAAGGGAAGACGTCAGCTGTGGATTCTGAGAACACTTGCCATGGAGGTGTTTGTTCCAGTGCAGCTCAGGTTTACCAACTGGGGTCCCCTTGCGTTGCACAGCAGACCAGGGAGAAAACTCTTTCTGAGGATTCTTCTAAGCTGTGGATACCTGGCTACCCACGGAGGAAGCACATTGTTGCCTGGGCTTCTGCATACCAACAGCAGGGCCCAAAGACCATCATGAGGCATGACGTTGCTCAGAAGGCACAGATGACACATTCGGTAGCCAGTGATTTGTCTCCGAAAATGTTGCCGTCGCGAGCGTCCTCAGATATGGAGAAGGCACACCACTGTTACAACACTTCACTGGTGAAAGCCTCGGGTCTACTTGTGACCACCAAGTTTGCTGTTGGAAACACTGCCCCCTACTTTGAGCATGCCGCTCAGCCGACATTCGACTTAGCTGAAGTAGTCTGCTGCATGACCTCCTGGCAAGGAGTGGCAGGCACACTGTTTCTTTGGAGAACACTCACTCTTCCTCCCGAGGAGTTCCTGCGGGGTGCCCATGTTGGGCGCCCGCCCACCCCTACTCCGGGTCTTTTCCTTCAGTTTTCTGGCCCCAAACCTCCTGTTCCAAAGGGGCCAATAATGCTTTAGCCCTCAGGATCCAGTTTCTACGTGCAAACCCAGACTGTGGAGCAGCACCTTCTGCTCAGCTACAAGAGAGCCATGCGACACACCAGGCGCTCCTGTGAGGAGCCTTTTGGAAACAGAGGTTCTGCACAAGGTGACGAGCCTAGCCAAGACAGCGCTTCAGTCAGGTGTTGTCGACTTTGGAACTTTCAATCTCCCAGCAGTGCTTCGGGAAAGGTGTCCATCATTTCAGGCTGGTTGTCAAGTCACATTTCTGCTGCAGGTGAAGGGTCGTCAGCTTTGACATCGTAGAATTCATGTTACTCGCCGGATATGATTCAGTGCAGCTAATAGCTAAGCTGGGAGTCTGACAGGCATTGCACGTGACACCGTCCCCCACTCTCTTACCAAGACTGCTTTCCTGAGTTGGAGGTCTGGCTGTCGGCCGGAGCAAGCCGTGTGTTGCCCTGCCCTCTGCATGCACAGAGTGGAGGCCAACCACCCATGTGGCTGCAGGTTACTCAGAAGCCGCAGTTGACACTTTGGCTACAACGTGTTCTTCCTTGACCTGGGTTCAGGTGTGAGAGAGCCTGCAGTCCTGAGAGGCCTACCAGTGTTACAGCAGTACCTTCACTAAGGCTTCTTAGAAAAATCTGCACTGCAACACTTTTCACGGCACACGGGGCCCTTCCTTTGGCAGCATGGGGGCAGGTTTCCTAACCACTAGCCAAGAAGGCGTTGGGATGAGCTCCTAGTGAGGAACCGCACACACCCCTGTTTTTTTCGAGAAAACTCACTCTTCCTCACTTTGCCTTCCAGGAAACACCTACGGTGATTACACGACGGGCAGCAGGACTTTTTTCCAGGCAGCTCTGAGCACGCAGCTCTCCGGCTTGCCAACGGGACGGATTTCGCTTTTCTCGTCCAGCCCCCTTTTCACAGTTGCAACACAGCTCATGTAGCTGAAGTTCCAGGGAAGCCAAAGGAGACCCATGTCACATACTGTACCCCTTCGCTGAAAGCACTTTGGAAAGCCAGTGTTCCTCCGGAAGTGAATTGCGCGAGCCAGTGAATGCCTTCATTTTGCCTAGGTCATGGTACATCTTGCAAAGGCCTAGCAGTCTTCGGAGGGTGACTGCCTATTTCTCCCTCGAGAGGTGAAGTCCAGGTGCTGCTTCAGGGAGCAAGAGGTCAAGTATGAATTCCGAGAACTCGTGTAAGCACGGTGTTTTTCCAAAAGCAGCTCAGGGTTACAAAGGGAGGCCCCTTTGCATTGGCCAGAAGCCCCGTTATAAACGTGTTCTTCAGGCATCCTCTAAGCTCTCCAAATCGAGCTCTCCGATGGAGGAAAAACCTTGTTGCCCAGCCTCCTGCATACAAAACAGTAGAGACCAAAGACCCTTGTGGCTGGGTGTTGCTCAGCAGGCACAGATGCCACTTCTGCTCCACAGTGACCTTCCTCGGAAGACGGTGCAGACGCTCGTATCCTCATCCTGTCAGAGTCTTAAAAGGCACATCAGCATGTACAGCAGTTCAGTCGGGAAGGCCTCTTTGAACCTGCTGACTGTGACTGTGCTGGTGGAAAGAAACACAGCACCTTACCTTGAGTCTGGCGCTCGGCTGACTTACGCCCTAGATAAACACCTCTGCTGTATGTATTCCTAGCAAGCAGTTGCCAGCATTCTCTTTCCTTGGGCAAAGTCTCCGTTCCTCCCCGGGTATTCCCGCAGGGTTGAGAAGGTTGGCGACTGCAGGGCCTTTCATTATGCACTCATCGTCGAAAACATGGACCTTCCTTGCAACACGCGGGCAAGGTTCCTTACCACTGGCCAAGAAGGCTTTGGGATGAGAACCTAGCAAGGAACTGCACGCACTCCGCTCCGTTCAAGAAAATTCACTCTGCCTCAGGTTGCCTCTCAGGGTAATCCAGGGATGAATATAAGATTGGCAACAGGACTGTTTCTCAGGCAGCTCTGAGGACGCAGCTCTCCGGTTTGTCACTGGGGCAAATTGTGCCGTTCCCGTCCCCCTCCACTTCCAGGGTTGACACCTAGCTCATGTACCTGAAGTCACAAGTAGGCCACATAGACACATGCCACACACATGGACCCTTCCATGAAAACATTTTGGCAAGCAGAAGTCCTCCTGAGGTGAATGGCGTGAGCCAGTGAACGCCTTAGTGTCGCCTTCCTCACCGTGGATCTTGCAAAGACCTAACAGCCTTCAAAGGCTGAGAGCACATGTCTCCAGCTGGATCTGAAGTCGACGAGCTGCTTGCGAAGGGAAGACGTCAGCTGTGGATTCTGAGAACACTTGCCATGGAGGTGTTTGTTCCAGTGCAGCTCAGGTTTACCAACTGGGGTCCCCTTGCGTTGCACAGCAGACCAGGGAGAAAACTCTTTCTGAGGATTCTTCTAAGCTGTGGATACCTGGCTACCCACGGAGGAAGCACATTGTTGCCTGGGCTTCTGCATACCAACAGCAGGGCCCAAAGACCATCATGAGGCATGACGTTGCTCAGAAGGCACAGATGACACATTCGGTAGCCAGTGATTTGTCTCCGAAAATGTTGCCGTCGCGAGCGTCCTCAGATATGGAGAAGGCACACCACTGTTACAACACTTCACTGGTGAAAGCCTCGGGTCTACTTGTGACCACCAAGTTTGCTGTTGGAAACACTGCCCCCTACTTTGAGCATGCCGCTCAGCCGACATTCGACTTAGCTGAAGTAGTCTGCTGCATGACCTCCTGGCAAGGAGTGGCAGGCACACTCTTTCTTTTGAGAAAACTCACTCTTCCTCCTGAGAAGTTCCTGCGGGGTGCCCAAGTTGGGCGCCCGCCCACCCCTACTCCGGGTCTTTTCCTTCAGTTTTCTGGCCCCAAGCTTCCTGTTCCAAAGGGGCCAATAATGCTTTAGCCCTCAGGATCCAGTTTCTACGTGCAAACCCAGACTGTGGAGCAGCACCTTCTGCTCAGCTACAAGAGAGCCATGCGAGACACCAGGCGCTCCTGTGAGGAGCCTTTTGGAAGCAGAGGTTCTGCGCAAGGGGACGTGCCTAGCCACGATAGCGCTTTAGTCAGGTGTTGTCGACTTTGGAACTTTCAATCTCCCAGCAGTGCTTCGGGAAAGCTGTCCATCATGTCAGGCTGGTTGTCAAGTCACATTTCTGCTGGAGGTGAAGGGTCGTCAGCTTTGACTTCGTCGAATCCATGTTACTCGCCGGATATGATTCAGTGCAGCTAATAGCTAAGCCGGGAGTCTGACAGCCATTGCACGTGACACCGTCTCCCACTCTGTTACCAAGACTGCTTTCCAGAGTTGGAGGTCTTGCTCTCCGCCGGAGTAAGCCATGTGTTGCCCTGCCCTCTGCATGCACAGAGTGGAGGCCAACCACCTATGTGGCTGCAGGTTACTCAGAAGACGCAGTTGACACTTTGGCTACAACGTGTTCTTCCTTGACCTGGGTCCAGGCGTGAGAGAGCCTGCAGTCCTGAGAGGCCTACCAGTGTTAAAGCAGTACCTTCACTAAGGCTTCTCAGAAAGATCTGCACTGCAACACTTTTCACGGCACACCTAGAACTTCCTTTGGCGGCATGGGGCCAGGTTGCCTAACCACTAGCCAAGACGGCGTTGGGATGAGCTCCTAGTGAGGAACTGCATACACCCCCTCGTTCTTTCGAGAAAACTCACTCTTCCTCACTTTGCCTCCCAGGGAACTCCTACGGTGATTACAAGACGGGCAGCAGGACTTGTTTTCAGGCAGCTCTGAGCACGCAGCTCTCCGGCTTGCCAACGGGACGGATTTCGCTTTTCTCGTCCAGCCCCCTTTTCACGGTTGCAACACAGCTCATGTAGCTGAAGTTCCAGGGAAGCCAAAGGAGACCCATGTCACATACTGTACCCCTTCGCTGAAAGCACTTTGGAAAGCCAGTGTTCCTCCGGAAGTGAATTGCGCGAGCCACTGAACGCCTTAGTTCGCCTACGTCATGGTACATCTTGCAAAGGCCTAGCAGTCTTCGGAGGGTGACTGCCTATTTCTCCCTCGAGAGGTGAAGTCCAGGTGCTGCTTCAGGGAGCAAGAGGTCAAGTATGAATTCCGAGAACTGTGTAAGCACGGTGTTTTTCCAAAAGCATCTCAGGGTTACAAAGGGAGGCCCCCTTGCATTGGCCAGAAGCCCCGTTATAAACGTGTTCTTCAGGCATCCTCTAAGCTCTCCAAATCGAGCTCTCCGATGGAGGAAAAACCTTGTTGCCCAGCCTCCTGCAAAGAAAACAGTAGAGACCAAAGACCCTTGTGGCTGGGTGTTGCTCAGCAGGCACAGATGCCACTTCTGCTCCACAGTGACCTTCCTCGGAAGACGGTGCAGACGCTCGTATCCTCATCCTGTCAGAGTCTTAAAAGGCACATCAGCATGTACAGCAGTTCAGTCGGGAAGGCCTCTTTGAAACTGCTGACTGTGACTGTGCTGGTGGAAAGAAACACAGCACCTTACCTTGAGTCTGGCGCTCGGCTGACTTACGCCCTAGATAAACACCTCTGCTGTATGTATTCCTAGCAAGCAGTTGCCAGCATTCTCTTTCCTTGGGCAAAGTCTCCGTTCCTCCCCGGGTATTCCCGCAGGGTTGAGAAGGTTGGCGACTGCAGGGCCTTTCATTATGCACTCATCGTCGAAAACATGGACCTTCCTTGCAACACGCGGGCAAGGTTCCTTACCACTGGCCAAGAAGGCTTTGGGATGAGAACCTAGCAAGCAACTGCACGCACTCCGCTCCGTTCAAGAAAATTCACTCTGCCTCAGGTTGCCTCTCAGGGTAATCCAGGGATGAATATAAGATTGGCAACAGGACTGTTTCTCAGGCAGCTCTGAGGACGCAGCTCTCCGGTTTGTCACTGGGGCAAATTGTGCCGTTCCCGTCCCCCTCCACTTCCAGGGTTGACACCTAGCTCATGTACCTGAAGTCACAAGTAGGCCACATAGACACATGCCACACACATGGACCCTTCCATGAAAACATTTTGGCAAGCAGAAGTCCTCCTGAGGTGAATGGCGTGAGCCAGTGAACGCCTTAGTGTCGCCTTCCTCACCGTGGATCTTGCAAAGGCCTAACAGTCTTCAAAGGCTGAGAGCACATGTCTCCAGCTGGATCTGAAGTCGACGTGCTGCTTGCGAAGGGAAGACGTCAGCTATGAATTCTGAGAACCCTTGCCATGGCGGTGTTTGTTCCAGTGCAGCTCAGGTTTACCAACTGGGGTCCCCTTGCATTGCACAGCAGACAAGGGAGAAAACTCTTCCTGAGGATTCTTCTAAGCTGTGGCTATCTGGCTCTCCGACGGAGGAAGCACATTGTTGCCTGGCCTTCTGCATACCAACAGTAGGGCCCAAAGACCATCATGAGGCATGAGGTTGCTCAGAAGGCACAGATGACACTTTCGGTACACAGAGATTTTCCTCGGAAAATGGGGCAGTCGCGAGCGTCCTCAGATATGGAAAAGGCACACCAGCGTTACAGCACTTCAGTGGTGAAAGCCTCAGGTCTACTTGTGACCACCAAGTTTGTTGATGGAAACACTGCCCCTTACTTTGAGTATGCCGCTCAGCCGACATTAGCCTTAGCTGAAGTAGTCTGCTGCATGACCTCCTGGCAAGGAGTGGCAGGCACACTCTTTCTTTCGAGAAAACTCACTCTTCCTCCTGAGAAGTTCCTGCGGGGTGCCCAAGTTGGGCGCCCGCCCATCCCTACTCCCGGTCTTTTCCTTCAGTTTTCTGGCCCCAAGCTTCCTGTTCCAAAGGGGCCAAAAATGCTTTAGCCCTCAGGATCCAGTTTCTACGTGCAAACCCAGCCTGTGGAGCAGCACCTTCTGCTCAGCTACAAGAGAGCCATGCGACACACCAGGCGCTCCTGTGAGGAGCCTTTTGGAAGCAGAGGTTCTGCGCAAGGGGACGTGCCTAGCCACGATAGCGCTTTAGTCAGGTGTTGTCGACTTTGGAACTTTCAATCTCCCAGCAGTGCTTCGGGAAAGCTGTCCATCATGTCAGGCTGGTTGTCAAGTCACATTTCTGCTGGAGGTGAAGGGTCGTCAGCTTTGACTTCGTCGAATCCATGTTACTCGCCGGATATGATTCAGTGCAGCTAATAGCTAAGCCGGGAGTCTGACAGCCATTGCACGTGACACCGTCTCCCACTCTGTTACCAAGACTGCTTTCCAGAGTTGGAGGTCTTGCTCTCCGCCGGAGTAAGCCATGTGTTGCCCTGCCCTCTGCATGCACAGAGTGGAGGCCAACCACCTATGTGGCTGCAGGTTACTCAGAAGACGCAGTTGACACTTTGGCTACAACGTGTTCTTCCTTGACCTGGGTCCAGGCGTGAGAGAGCCTGCAGTCCTGAGAGGCCTACCAGTGTTAAAGCAGTACCTTCACTAAGGCTTCTCAGAAAGATCTGCACTGCAACACTTTTCACGGCACACCTAGAACTTCCTTTGGCGGCATGGGGCCAGGTTGCCTAACCACTAGCCAAGACGGCGTTGGGATGAGCTCCTAGTGAGGAACTGCATACACCCCCTCGTTCTATCGAGAAAACACACTCTTCCTCACTTTGCCTCCCAGGGAACTCCTACGGTGATTACAAGACGGGCAGCAGGACTTGTTTTCAGGCAGCTCTGAGCACGCAGCTCTCCGGCTTGCCAACGGGACGGATTTCGCTTTTCTCGTCCAGCCCCCTTTTCACGGTTGCAACACAGCTCATGTAGCTGAAGTTCCAGGGAAGCCAAAGGAGACCCATGTCACATACTGTACCCCTTCGCTGAAAGCACTTTGGAAAGCCAGTGTTCCTCCGGAAGTGAATTGCGCGAGCCACTGAACGCCTTAGTTCGCCTACGTCATGGTACATCTTGCAAAGGCCTAGCAGTCTTCGGAGGGTGACTGCCTATTTCTCCCTCGAGAGGTGAAGTCCAGGTGCTGCTTCAGGGAGCAAGAGGTCAAGTATGAATTCCGAGAACTGTGTAAGCACGGTGTTTTTCCAAAAGCATCTCAGGGTTACAAAGGGAGGCCCCCTTGCATTGGCCAGAAGCCCCGTTATAAACGTGTTCTTCAGGCATCCTCTAAGCTCTCCAAATCGAGCTCTCCGATGGAGGAAAAACCTTGTTGCCCAGCCTCCTGCAAAGAAAACAGTAGAGACCAAAGACCCTTGTGGCTGGGTGTTGCTCAGCAGGCACAGATGCCACTTCTGCTCCACAGTGACCTTCCTCGGAAGACGGTGCAGACGCTCGTATCCTCATCCTGTCAGAGTCTTAAAAGGCACATCAGCATGTACAGCAGTTCAGTCGGGAAGGCCTCTTTGAAACTGCTGACTGTGACTGTGCTGGTGGAAAGAAACACAGCACCTTACCTTGAGTCTGGCGCTCGGCTGACTTACGCCCTAGATAAACACCTCTGCTGTATGTATTCCTAGCAAGCAGTTGCCAGCATTCTCTTTCCTTGGGCAAAGTCTCCGTTCCTCCCCGGGTATTCCCGCAGGGTTGAGAAGGTTGGCGACTGCAGGGCCTTTCATTATGCACTCATCGTCGAAAACATGGACCTTCCTTGCAACACGCGGGCAAGGTTCCTTACCACTGGCCAAGAAGGCTTTGGGATGAGAACCTAGCAAGCAACTGCACGCACTCCGCTCCGTTCAAGAAAATTCACTCTGCCTCAGGTTGCCTCTCAGGGTAATCCAGGGATGAATATAAGATTGGCAACAGGACTGTTTCTCAGGCAGCTCTGAGGACGCAGCTCTCCGGTTTGTCACTGGGGCAAATTGTGCCGTTCCCGTCCCCCTCCACTTCCAGGGTTGACACCTAGCTCATGTACCTGAAGTCACAAGTAGGCCACATAGACACATGCCACACACATGGACCCTTCCATGAAAACATTTTGGCAAGCAGAAGTCCTCCTGAGGTGAATGGCGTGAGCCAGTGAACGCCTTAGTGTCGCCTTCCTCACCGTGGATCTTGCAAAGGCCTAACAGTCTTCAAAGGCTGAGAGCACATGTCTCCAGCTGGATCTGAAGTCGACGTGCTGCTTGCGAAGGGAAGACGTCAGCTATGAATTCTGAGAACCCTTGCCATGGCGGTGTTTGTTCCAGTGCAGCTCAGGTTTACCAACTGGGGTCCCCTTGCATTGCACAGCAGACAAGGGAGAAAACTCTTCCTGAGGATTCTTCTAAGCTGTGGCTATCTGGCTCTCCGACGGAGGAAGCACATTGTTGCCTGGCCTTCTGCATACCAACAGTAGGGCCCAAAGACCATCATGAGGCATGAGGTTGCTCAGAAGGCACAGATGACACTTTCGGTACACAGAGATTTTCCTCGGAAAATGGGGCAGTCGCGAGCGTCCTCAGATATGGAAAAGGCACACCAGCGTTACAGCACTTCAGTGGTGAAAGCCTCAGGTCTACTTGTGACCACCAAGTTTGTTGATGGAAACACTGCCCCTTACTTTGAGTATGCCGCTCAGCCGACATTAGCCTTAGCTGAAGTAGTCTGCTGCATGACCTCCTGGCAAGGAGTGGCAGGCACACTCTTTCTTTCGAGAAAACTCACTCTTCCTCCTGAGAAGTTCCTGCGGGGTGCCCAAGTTGGGCGCCCGCCCATCCCTACTCCCGGTCTTTTCCTTCAGTTTTCTGGCCCCAAGCTTCCTGTTCCAAAGGGGCCAAAAATGCTTTAGCCCTCAGGATCCAGTTTCTACGTGCAAACCCAGCCTGTGGAGCAGCACCTTCTGCTCAGCTACAAGAGAGCCATGCGACACACCAGGCGCTCCTGTGAGGAGCCTTTTGGAAGCAGAGGTTCTGCGCAAGGGGACGTGCCTAGCCACGATAGCGCTTTAGTCAGGTGTTGTCGACTTTGGAACTTTCAATCTCCCAGCAGTGCTTCGGGAAAGCTGTCCATCATGTCAGGCTGGTTGTCAAGTCACATTTCTGCTGGAGGTGAAGGGTCGTCAGCTTTGACTTCGTCGAATCCATGTTACTCGCCGGATATGATTCAGTGCAGCTAATAGCTAAGCCGGGAGTCTGACAGCCATTGCACGTGACACCGTCTCCCACTCTGTTACCAAGACTGCTTTCCAGAGTTGGAGGTCTTGCTCTCCGCCGGAGTAAGCCATGTGTTGCCCTGCCCTCTGCATGCACAGAGTGGAGGCCAACCACCTATGTGGCTGCAGGTTACTCAGAAGACGCAGTTGACACTTTGGCTACAACGTGTTCTTCCTTGACCTGGGTCCAGGCGTGAGAGAGCCTGCAGTCCTGAGAGGCCTAC
Source organism: Balaenoptera acutorostrata (assembly GCF_949987535.1). Taxonomy (NCBI): domain Eukaryota; kingdom Metazoa; phylum Chordata; class Mammalia; order Artiodactyla; family Balaenopteridae; genus Balaenoptera; species Balaenoptera acutorostrata. The sequence continues at coordinate 149,396 of NW_026646090.1, read as the reverse complement.
CAGTTTTAAAGCAGTACCTTCACTAAGGCTTCTCAGAAAGATCTGCACTGCAACACTTTTCACGGCACACCTAGAACTTCCTTTGGCGGCATGGGGCCAGGTTGCCTAACCACTAGCCAAGACGGCGTTGGGATGAGCTCCTAGTGAGGAACTGCATACACCCCCTCGTTCTTTCGAGAAAACACACTCTTCCTCACTTTGCCTCCCAGGGAACTCCTACGGTGATTACAAGACGGGCAGCAGGACTTGTTTTCAGGCAGCTCTGAGCACGCAGCTCTCCGGCTTGCCAACGGGACGGATTTCGCTTTTCTCGTCCAGCCCCCTTTTCACGGTTGCAACACAGCTCATGTAGCTGAAGTTCCAGGGAAGCCAAAGGAGACCCATGTCACATACTGTACCCCTTCGCTGAAAGCACTTTGGAAAGCCAGTGTTCCTCCGGAAGTGAATTGCGCGAGCCAGTGAATGCCTTCATTTTGCCTAGGTCATGGTACATCTTGCAAAGGCCTAGCAGTCTTCGGAGGGTGACTGCCTATTTCTCCCTCGAGAGGTGAAGTCCAGGTGCTGCTTCAGGGAGCAAGAGGTCAAGTATGAATTCCGAGAACTCGTGTAAGCACGGTGTTTTTCCAAAAGCAGCTCAGGGTTACAAAGGGAGGCCCCTTTGCATTGGCCAGAAGCCCCGTTATAAACGTGTTCTTCAGGCATCCTCTAAGCTCTCCAAATCGAGCTCTCCGATGGAGGAAAAACCTTGTTGCCCAGCCTCCTGCATACAAAACAGTAGAGACCAAAGACCCTTGTGGCTGGGTGTTGCTCAGCAGGCACAGATGCCACTTCTGCTCCACAGTGACCTTCCTCGGAAGACGGTGCAGACGCTCGTATCCTCATCCTGTCAGAGTCTTAAAAGGCACATCAGCATGTACAGCAGTTCAGTCGGGAAGGCCTCTTTGAACCTGCTGACTGTGACTGTGCTGGTGGAAAGAAACACAGCACCTTACCTTGAGTCTGGCGCTCGGCTGACTTACGCCCTAGATAAACACCTCTGCTGTATGTATTCCTAGCAAGCAGTTGCCAGCATTCTCTTTCCTTGGGCAAAGTCTCCGTTCCTCCCCGGGTATTCCCGCAGGGTTGAGAAGGTTGGCGACTGCAGGGCCTTTCATTATGCACTCATCGTCGAAAACATGGACCTTCCTTGCAACACGCGGGCAAGGTTCCTTACCACTGGCCAAGAAGGCTTTGGGATGAGAACCTAGCAAGGAACTGCACGCACTCCGCTCCGTTCAAGAAAATTCACTCTGCCTCAGGTTGCCTCTCAGGGTAATCCAGGGATGAATATAAGATTGGCAACAGGACTGTTTCTCAGGCAGCTCTGAGGACGCAGCTCTCCGGTTTGTCACCGGGGCAAATTGTGCCGTTCCCGTCCCCCTCCACTTTTATGGTTGACACCTAGCTCATGTACCTGAAGTTCACAAGCAGGCCACATAGACACATGCCACACACATGGGCCCTTCCATGAAAACACTTTGGCAAGCAGGAGTCCTCCTGAGGTGAATGGCGTGAGCCAGTGAACGCCTTAGTGTCGCCTTCCTCACCGTGGATCTTGCAAAGGCCTAACAGCCTTCAAAGGCTGAGAGCACATGTCTCCAGCTGGATCTGAAGTCGACGAGCTGCTTGCGAAGGGAAGACGTCAGCTGTGGATTCTGAGAACACTTGCCATGGAGGTGTTTGTTCCAGTGCAGCTCAGGTTTACCAACTGGGGTCCCCTTGCGTTGCACAGCAGACCAGGGAGAAAACTCTTTCTGAGGATTCTTCTAAGCTGTGGATACCTGGCTACCCACGGAGGAAGCACATTGTTGCCTGGGCTTCTGCATACCAACAGCAGGGCCCAAAGACCATCATGAGGCATGACGTTGCTCAGAAGGCACAGATGACACATTCGGTAGCCAGTGATTTGTCTCCGAAAATGTTGCCGTCGCGAGCGTCCTCAGATATGGAGAAGGCACACCACTGTTACAACACTTCACTGGTGAAAGCCTCGGGTCTACTTGTGACCACCAAGTTTGCTGTTGGAAACACTGCCCCCTACTTTGAGCATGCCGCTCAGCCGACATTCGACTTAGCTGAAGTAGTCTGCTGCATGACCTCCTGGCAAGGAGTGGCAGGCACACTGTTTCTTTGGAGAAAACTCACTCTTCCTCCCGAGGAGTTCCTGCGGGGTGCCCATGTTGGGCGCCCGCCCACCCCTACTCCGGGTCTTTTCCTTCAGTTTTCTGGCCCCAAACCTCCTGTTCCAAAGGGGCCAATAATGCTTTAGCCCTCAGGATCCAGTTTCTACGTGCAAACCCAGACTGTGGAGCAGCACCTTCTGCTCAGCTACAAGAGAGCCATGCGACACACCAGGCGCTCCTGTGAGGAGCCTTTTGGAAACAGAGGTTCTGCACAAGGTGACGAGCCTAGCCAAGACAGCGCTTCAGTCAGGTGTTGTCGACTTTGGAACTTTCAATCTCCCAGCAGTGCTTCGGGAAAGGTGTCCATCATTTCAGGCTGGTTGTCAAGTCACATTTCTGCTGCAGGTGAAGGGTCGTCAGCTTTGACATCGTAGAATTCATGTTACTCGCCGGATATGATTCAGTGCAGCTAATAGCTAAGCTGGGAGTCTGACAGGCATTGCACGTGACACCGTCCCCCACTCTCTTACCAAGACTGCTTTCCTGAGTTGGAGGTCTGGCTGTCGGCCGGAGCAAGCCGTGTGTTGCCCTGCCCTCTGCATGCACAGAGTGGAGGCCAACCACCCATGTGGCTGCAGGTTACTCAGAAGCCGCAGTTGACACTTTGGCTACAACGTGTTCTTCCTTGACCTGGGTTCAGGTGTGAGAGAGCCTGCAGTCCTGAGAGGCCTACCAGTGTTACAGCAGTACCTTCACTAAGGCTTCTTAGAAAAATCTGCACTGCAACACTTTTCACGGCACACGGGGCCCTTCCTTTGGCAGCATGGGGGCAGGTTTCCTAACCACTAGCCAAGAAGGCGTTGGGATGAGCTCCTAGTGAGGAACCGCACACACCCCTGTTTTTTTCGAGAAAACTCACTCTTCCTCACTTTGCCTTCCAGGAAACACCTACGGTGATTACACGACGGGCAGCAGGACTTTTTTCCAGGCAGCTCTGAGCACGCAGCTCTCCGGCTTGCCAACGGGACGGATTTCGCTTTTCTCGTCCAGCCCCCTTTTCACAGTTGCAACACAGCTCATGTAGCTGAAGTTCCAGGGAAGCCAAAGGAGACCCATGTCACATACTGTACCCCTTCGCTGAAAGCACTTTGGAAAGCCAGTGTTCCTCCGGAAGTGAATTGCGCGAGCCAGTGAATGCCTTCATTTTGCCTAGGTCATGGTACATCTTGCAAAGGCCTAGCAGTCTTCGGAGGGTGACTGCCTATTTCTCCCTCGAGAGGTGAAGTCCAGGTGCTGCTTCAGGGAGCAAGAGGTCAAGTATGAATTCCGAGAACTCGTGTAAGCACGGTGTTTTTCCAAAAGCAGCTCAGGGTTACAAAGGGAGGCCCCTTTGCATTGGCCAGAAGCCCCGTTATAAACGTGTTCTTCAGGCATCCTCTAAGCTCTCCAAATCGAGCTCTCCGATGGAGGAAAAACCTTGTTGCCCAGCCTCCTGCATACAAAACAGTAGAGACCAAAGACCCTTGTGGCTGGGTGTTGCTCAGCAGGCACAGATGCCACTTCTGCTCCACAGTGACCTTCCTCGGAAGACGGTGCAGACGCTCGTATCCTCATCCTGTCAGAGTCTTAAAAGGCACATCAGCATGTACAGCAGTTCAGTCGGGAAGGCCTCTTTGAACCTGCTGACTGTGACTGTGCTGGTGGAAAGAAACACAGCACCTTACCTTGAGTCTGGCGCTCGGCTGACTTACGCCCTAGATAAACACCTCTGCTGTATGTATTCCTAGCAAGCAGTTGCCAGCATTCTCTTTCCTTGGGCAAAGTCTCCGTTCCTCCCCGGGTATTCCCGCAGGGTTGAGAAGGTTGGCGACTGCAGGGCCTTTCATTATGCACTCATCGTCGAAAACATGGACCTTCCTTGCAACACGCGGGCAAGGTTCCTTACCACTGGCCAAGAAGGCTTTGGGATGAGAACCTAGCAAGGAACTGCACGCACTCCGCTCCGTTCAAGAAAATTCACTCTGCCTCAGGTTGCCTCTCAGGGTAATCCAGGGATGAATATAAGATTGGCAACAGGACTGTTTCTCAGGCAGCTCTGAGGACGCAGCTCTCCGGTTTGTCACTGGGGCAAATTGTGCCGTTCCCGTCCCCCTCCACTTCCAGGGTTGACACCTAGCTCATGTACCTGAAGTCACAAGTAGGCCACATAGACACATGCCACACACATGGACCCTTCCATGAAAACATTTTGGCAAGCAGAAGTCCTCCTGAGGTGAATGGCGTGAGCCAGTGAACGCCTTAGTGTCGCCTTCCTCACCGTGGATCTTGCAAAGACCTAACAGCCTTCAAAGGCTGAGAGCACATGTCTCCAGCTGGATCTGAAGTCGACGAGCTGCTTGCGAAGGGAAGACGTCAGCTGTGGATTCTGAGAACACTTGCCATGGAGGTGTTTGTTCCAGTGCAGCTCAGGTTTACCAACTGGGGTCCCCTTGCGTTGCACAGCAGACCAGGGAGAAAACTCTTTCTGAGGATTCTTCTAAGCTGTGGATACCTGGCTACCCACGGAGGAAGCACATTGTTGCCTGGGCTTCTGCATACCAACAGCAGGGCCCAAAGACCATCATGAGGCATGACGTTGCTCAGAAGGCACAGATGACACATTCGGTAGCCAGTGATTTGTCTCCGAAAATGTTGCCGTCGCGAGCGTCCTCAGATATGGAGAAGGCACACCACTGTTACAACACTTCACTGGTGAAAGCCTCGGGTCTACTTGTGACCACCAAGTTTGCTGTTGGAAACACTGCCCCCTACTTTGAGCATGCCGCTCAGCCGACATTCGACTTAGCTGAAGTAGTCTGCTGCATGACCTCCTGGCAAGGAGTGGCAGGCACACTGTTTCTTTGGAGAAAACTCACTCTTCCTCCCGAGGAGTTCCTGCGGGGTGCCCATGTTGGGCGCCCGCCCACCCCTACTCCGGGTCTTTTCCTTCAGTTTTCTGGCCCCAAACCTCCTGTTCCAAAGGGGCCAATAATGCTTTAGCCCTCAGGATCCAGTTTCTACGTGCAAACCCAGACTGTGGAGCAGCACCTTCTGCTCAGCTACAAGAGAGCCATGCGACACACCAGGCGCTCCTGTGAGGAGCCTTTTGGAAACAGAGGTTCTGCACAAGGTGACGAGCCTAGCCAAGACAGCGCTTCAGTCAGGTGTTGTCGACTTTGGAACTTTCAATCTCCCAGCAGTGCTTCGGGAAAGGTGTCCATCATTTCAGGCTGGTTGTCAAGTCACATTTCTGCTGCAGGTGAAGGGTCGTCAGCTTTGACATCGTAGAATTCATGTTACTCGCCGGATATGATTCAGTGCAGCTAATAGCTAAGCTGGGAGTCTGACAGGCATTGCACGTGACACCGTCCCCCACTCTCTTACCAAGACTGCTTTCCTGAGTTGGAGGTCTGGCTGTCGGCCGGAGCAAGCCGTGTGTTGCCCTGCCCTCTGCATGCACAGAGTGGAGGCCAACCACCCATGTGGCTGCAGGTTACTCAGAAGCCGCAGTTGACACTTTGGCTACAACGTGTTCTTCCTTGACCTGGGTTCAGGTGTGAGAGAGCCTGCAGTCCTGAGAGGCCTACCAGTGTTACAGCAGTACCTTCACTAAGGCTTCTTAGAAAAATCTGCACTGCAACACTTTTCACGGCACACGGGGCCCTTCCTTTGGCAGCATGGGGGCAGGTTTCCTAACCACTAGCCAAGAAGGCGTTGGGATGAGCTCCTAGTGAGGAACCGCACACACCCCTGTTTTTTTCGAGAAAACTCACTCTTCCTCACTTTGCCTTCCAGGAAACACCTACGGTGATTACACGACGGGCAGCAGGACTTTTTTCCAGGCAGCTCTGAGCACGCAGCTCTCCGGCTTGCCAACGGGACGGATTTCGCTTTTCTCGTCCAGCCCCCTTTTCACAGTTGCAACACAGCTCATGTAGCTGAAGTTCCAGGGAAGCCAAAGGAGACCCATGTCACATACTGTACCCCTTCGCTGAAAGCACTTTGGAAAGCCAGTGTTCCTCCGGAAGTGAATTGCGCGAGCCAGTGAATGCCTTCATTTTGCCTAGGTCATGGTACATCTTGCAAAGGCCTAGCAGTCTTCGGAGGGTGACTGCCTATTTCTCCCTCGAGAGGTGAAGTCCAGGTGCTGCTTCAGGGAGCAAGAGGTCAAGTATGAATTCCGAGAACTCGTGTAAGCACGGTGTTTTTCCAAAAGCAGCTCAGGGTTACAAAGGGAGGCCCCTTTGCATTGGCCAGAAGCCCCGTTATAAACGTGTTCTTCAGGCATCCTCTAAGCTCTCCAAATCGAGCTCTCCGATGGAGGAAAAACCTTGTTGCCCAGCCTCCTGCATACAAAACAGTAGAGACCAAAGACCCTTGTGGCTGGGTGTTGCTCAGCAGGCACAGATGCCACTTCTGCTCCACAGTGACCTTCCTCGGAAGACGGTGCAGACGCTCGTATCCTCATCCTGTCAGAGTCTTAAAAGGCACATCAGCATGTACAGCAGTTCAGTCGGGAAGGCCTCTTTGAACCTGCTGACTGTGACTGTGCTGGTGGAAAGAAACACAGCACCTTACCTTGAGTCTGGCGCTCGGCTGACTTACGCCCTAGATAAACACCTCTGCTGTATGTATTCCTAGCAAGCAGTTGCCAGCATTCTCTTTCCTTGGGCAAAGTCTCCGTTCCTCCCCGGGTATTCCCGCAGGGTTGAGAAGGTTGGCGACTGCAGGGCCTTTCATTATGCACTCATCGTCGAAAACATGGACCTTCCTTGCAACACGCGGGCAAGGTTCCTTACCACTGGCCAAGAAGGCTTTGGGATGAGAACCTAGCAAGGAACTGCACGCACTCCGCTCCGTTCAAGAAAATTCACTCTGCCTCAGGTTGCCTCTCAGGGTAATCCAGGGATGAATATAAGATTGGCAACAGGACTGTTTCTCAGGCAGCTCTGAGGACGCAGCTCTCCGGTTTGTCACTGGGGCAAATTGTGCCGTTCCCGTCCCCCTCCACTTCCAGGGTTGACACCTAGCTCATGTACCTGAAGTCACAAGTAGGCCACATAGACACATGCCACACACATGGACCCTTCCATGAAAACATTTTGGCAAGCAGAAGTCCTCCTGAGGTGAATGGCGTGAGCCAGTGAACGCCTTAGTGTCGCCTTCCTCACCGTGGATCTTGCAAAGACCTAACAGCCTTCAAAGGCTGAGAGCACATGTCTCCAGCTGGATCTGAAGTCGACGAGCTGCTTGCGAAGGGAAGACGTCAGCTGTGGATTCTGAGAACACTTGCCATGGAGGTGTTTGTTCCAGTGCAGCTCAGGTTTACCAACTGGGGTCCCCTTGCGTTGCACAGCAGACCAGGGAGAAAACTCTTTCTGAGGATTCTTCTAAGCTGTGGATACCTGGCTACCCACGGAGGAAGCACATTGTTGCCTGGGCTTCTGCATACCAACAGCAGGGCCCAAAGACCATCATGAGGCATGACGTTGCTCAGAAGGCACAGATGACACATTCGGTAGCCAGTGATTTGTCTCCGAAAATGTTGCCGTCGCGAGCGTCCTCAGATATGGAGAAGGCACACCACTGTTACAACACTTCACTGGTGAAAGCCTCGGGTCTACTTGTGACCACCAAGTTTGCTGTTGGAAACACTGCCCCCTACTTTGAGCATGCCGCTCAGCCGACATTCGACTTAGCTGAAGTAGTCTGCTGCATGACCTCCTGGCAAGGAGTGGCAGGCACACTGTTTCTTTGGAGAAAACTCACTCTTCCTCCCGAGGAGTTCCTGCGGGGTGCCCATGTTGGGCGCCCGCCCACCCCTACTCCGGGTCTTTTCCTTCAGTTTTCTGGCCCCAAACCTCCTGTTCCAAAGGGGCCAATAATGCTTTAGCCCTCAGGATCCAGTTTCTACGTGCAAACCCAGACTGTGGAGCAGCACCTTCTGCTCAGCTACAAGAGAGCCATGCGACACACCAGGCGCTCCTGTGAGGAGCCTTTTGGAAACAGAGGTTCTGCACAAGGTGACGAGCCTAGCCAAGACAGCGCTTCAGTCAGGTGTTGTCGACTTTGGAACTTTCAATCTCCCAGCAGTGCTTCGGGAAAGGTGTCCATCATTTCAGGCTGGTTGTCAAGTCACATTTCTGCTGCAGGTGAAGGGTCGTCAGCTTTGACATCGTAGAATTCATGTTACTCGCCGGATATGATTCAGTGCAGCTAATAGCTAAGCTGGGAGTCTGACAGGCATTGCACGTGACACCGTCCCCCACTCTCTTACCAAGACTGCTTTCCTGAGTTGGAGGTCTGGCTGTCGGCCGGAGCAAGCCGTGTGTTGCCCTGCCCTCTGCATGCACAGAGTGGAGGCCAACCACCCATGTGGCTGCAGGTTACTCAGAAGCCGCAGTTGACACTTTGGCTACAACGTGTTCTTCCTTGACCTGGGTTCAGGTGTGAGAGAGCCTGCAGTCCTGAGAGGCCTACCAGTGTTACAGCAGTACCTTCACTAAGGCTTCTTAGAAAAATCTGCACTGCAACACTTTTCACGGCACACGGGGCCCTTCCTTTGGCAGCATGGGGGCAGGTTTCCTAACCACTAGCCAAGAAGGCGTTGGGATGAGCTCCTAGTGAGGAACCGCACACACCCCTGTTTTTTTCGAGAAAACTCACTCTTCCTCACTTTGCCTTCCAGGAAACACCTACGGTGATTACACGACGGGCAGCAGGACTTTTTTCCAGGCAGCTCTGAGCACGCAGCTCTCCGGCTTGCCAACGGGACGGATTTCGCTTTTCTCGTCCAGCCCCCTTTTCACAGTTGCAACACAGCTCATGTAGCTGAAGTTCCAGGGAAGCCAAAGGAGACCCATGTCACATACTGTACCCCTTCGCTGAAAGCACTTTGGAAAGCCAGTGTTCCTCCGGAAGTGAATTGCGCGAGCCAGTGAATGCCTTCATTTTGCCTAGGTCATGGTACATCTTGCAAAGGCCTAGCAGTCTTCGGAGGGTGACTGCCTATTTCTCCCTCGAGAGGTGAAGTCCAGGTGCTGCTTCAGGGAGCAAGAGGTCAAGTATGAATTCCGAGAACTCGTGTAAGCACGGTGTTTTTCCAAAAGCAGCTCAGGGTTACAAAGGGAGGCCCCTTTGCATTGGCCAGAAGCCCCGTTATAAACGTGTTCTTCAGGCATCCTCTAAGCTCTCCAAATCGAGCTCTCCGATGGAGGAAAAACCTTGTTGCCCAGCCTCCTGCATACAAAACAGTAGAGACCAAAGACCCTTGTGGCTGGGTGTTGCTCAGCAGGCACAGATGCCACTTCTGCTCCACAGTGACCTTCCTCGGAAGACGGTGCAGACGCTCGTATCCTCATCCTGTCAGAGTCTTAAAAGGCACATCAGCATGTACAGCAGTTCAGTCGGGAAGGCCTCTTTGAACCTGCTGACTGTGACTGTGCTGGTGGAAAGAAACACAGCACCTTACCTTGAGTCTGGCGCTCGGCTGACTTACGCCCTAGATAAACACCTCTGCTGTATGTATTCCTAGCAAGCAGTTGCCAGCATTCTCTTTCCTTGGGCAAAGTCTCCGTTCCTCCCCGGGTATTCCCGCAGGGTTGAGAAGGTTGGCGACTGCAGGGCCTTTCATTATGCACTCATCGTCGAAAACATGGACCTTCCTTGCAACACGCGGGCAAGGTTCCTTACCACTGGCCAAGAAGGCTTTGGGATGAGAACCTAGCAAGGAACTGCACGCACTCCGCTCCGTTCAAGAAAATTCACTCTGCCTCAGGTTGCCTCTCAGGGTAATCCAGGGATGAATATAAGATTGGCAACAGGACTGTTTCTCAGGCAGCTCTGAGGACGCAGCTCTCCGGTTTGTCACCGGGGCAAATTGTGCCGTTCCCGTCCCCCTCCACTTTTATGGTTGACACCTAGCTCATGTACCTGAAGTTCACAAGCAGGCCACATAGACACATGCCACACACATGGGCCCTTCCATGAAAACACTTTGGCAAGCAGGAGTCCTCCTGAGGTGAATGGCGTGAGCCAGTGAACGCCTTAGTGTCGCCTTCCTCACCGTGGATCTTGCAAAGGCCTAACAGCCTTCAAAGGCTGAGAGCACATGTCTCCAGCTGGATCTGAAGTCGACGAGCTGCTTGCGAAGGGAAGACGTCAGCTGTGGATTCTGAGAACACTTGCCATGGAGGTGTTTGTTCCAGTGCAGCTCAGGTTTACCAACTGGGGTCCCCTTGCGTTGCACAGCAGACCAGGGAGAAAACTCTTTCTGAGGATTCTTCTAAGCTGTGGATACCTGGCTACCCACGGAGGAAGCACATTGTTGCCTGGGCTTCTGCATACCAACAGCAGGGCCCAAAGACCATCATGAGGCATGACGTTGCTCAGAAGGCACAGATGACACATTCGGTAGCCAGTGATTTGTCTCCGAAAATGTTGCCGTCGCGAGCGTCCTCAGATATGGAGAAGGCACACCACTGTTACAACACTTCACTGGTGAAAGCCTCGGGTCTACTTGTGACCACCAAGTTTGCTGTTGGAAACACTGCCCCCTACTTTGAGCATGCCGCTCAGCCGACATTCGACTTAGCTGAAGTAGTCTGCTGCATGACCTCCTGGCAAGGAGTGGCAGGCACACTGTTTCTTTGGAGAAAACTCACTCTTCCTCCCGAGGAGTTCCTGCGGGGTGCCCATGTTGGGCGCCCGCCCACCCCTACTCCGGGTCTTTTCCTTCAGTTTTCTGGCCCCAAACCTCCTGTTCCAAAGGGGCCAATAATGCTTTAGCCCTCAGGATCCAGTTTCTACGTGCAAACCCAGACTGTGGAGCAGCACCTTCTGCTCAGCTACAAGAGAGCCATGCGACACACCAGGCGCTCCTGTGAGGAGCCTTTTGGAAACAGAGGTTCTGCACAAGGTGACGAGCCTAGCCAAGACAGCGCTTCAGTCAGGTGTTGTCGACTTTGGAACTTTCAATCTCCCAGCAGTGCTTCGGGAAAGGTGTCCATCATTTCAGGCTGGTTGTCAAGTCACATTTCTGCTGCAGGTGAAGGGTCGTCAGCTTTGACATCGTAGAATTCATGTTACTCGCCGGATATGATTCAGTGCAGCTAATAGCTAAGCTGGGAGTCTGACAGGCATTGCACGTGACACCGTCCCCCACTCTCTTACCAAGACTGCTTTCCTGAGTTGGAGGTCTGGCTGTCGGCCGGAGCAAGCCGTGTGTTGCCCTGCCCTCTGCATGCACAGAGTGGAGGCCAACCACCCATGTGGCTGCAGGTTACTCAGAAGCCGCAGTTGACACTTTGGCTACAACGTGTTCTTCCTTGACCTGGGTTCAGGTGTGAGAGAGCCTGCAGTCCTGAGAGGCCTACCAGTGTTACAGCAGTACCTTCACTAAGGCTTCTTAGAAAAATCTGCACTGCAACACTTTTCACGGCACACGGGGCCCTTCCTTTGGCAGCATGGGGGCAGGTTTCCTAACCACTAGCCAAGAAGGCGTTGGGATGAGCTCCTAGTGAGGAACCGCACACACCCCTGTTTTTTTCGAGAAAACTCACTCTTCCTCACTTTGCCTTCCAGGAAACACCTACGGTGATTACACGACGGGCAGCAGGACTTTTTTCCAGGCAGCTCTGAGCACGCAGCTCTCCGGCTTGCCAACGGGACGGATTTCGCTTTTCTCGTCCAGCCCCCTTTTCACAGTTGCAACACAGCTCATGTAGCTGAAGTTCCAGGGAAGCCAAAGGAGACCCATGTCACATACTGTACCCCTTCGCTGAAAGCACTTTGGAAAGCCAGTGTTCCTCCGGAAGTGAATTGCGCGAGCCAGTGAATGCCTTCATTTTGCCTAGGTCATGGTACATCTTGCAAAGGCCTAGCAGTCTTCGGAGGGTGACTGCCTATTTCTCCCTCGAGAGGTGAAGTCCAGGTGCTGCTTCAGGGAGCAAGAGGTCAAGTATGAATTCCGAGAACTCGTGTAAGCACGGTGTTTTTCCAAAAGCAGCTCAGGGTTACAAAGGGAGGCCCCTTTGCATTGGCCAGAAGCCCCGTTATAAACGTGTTCTTCAGGCATCCTCTAAGCTCTCCAAATCGAGCTCTCCGATGGAGGAAAAACCTTGTTGCCCAGCCTCCTGCATACAAAACAGTAGAGACCAAAGACCCTTGTGGCTGGGTGTTGCTCAGCAGGCACAGATGCCACTTCTGCTCCACAGTGACCTTCCTCGGAAGACGGTGCAGACGCTCGTATCCTCATCCTGTCAGAGTCTTAAAAGGCACATCAGCATGTACAGCAGTTCAGTCGGGAAGGCCTCTTTGAACCTGCTGACTGTGACTGTGCTGGTGGAAAGAAACACAGCACCTTACCTTGAGTCTGGCGCTCGGCTGACTTACGCCCTAGATAAACACCTCTGCTGTATGTATTCCTAGCAAGCAGTTGCCAGCATTCTCTTTCCTTGGGCAAAGTCTCCGTTCCTCCCCGGGTATTCCCGCAGGGTTGAGAAGGTTGGCGACTGCAGGGCCTTTCATTATGCACTCATCGTCGAAAACATGGACCTTCCTTGCAACACGCGGGCAAGGTTCCTTACCACTGGCCAAGAAGGCTTTGGGATGAGAACCTAGCAAGGAACTGCACGCACTCCGCTCCGTTCAAGAAAATTCACTCTGCCTCAGGTTGCCTCTCAGGGTAATCCAGGGATGAATATAAGATTGGCAACAGGACTGTTTCTCAGGCAGCTCTGAGGACGCAGCTCTCCGGTTTGTCACCGGGGCAAATTGTGCCGTTCCCGTCCCCCTCCACTTTTATGGTTGACACCTAGCTCATGTACCTGAAGTTCACAAGCAGGCCACATAGACACATGCCACACACATGGGCCCTTCCATGAAAACACTTTGGCAAGCAGGAGTCCTCCTGAGGTGAATGGCGTGAGCCAGTGAACGCCTTAGTGTCGCCTTCCTCACCGTGGATCTTGCAAAGGCCTAACAGCCTTCAAAGGCTGAGAGCACATGTCTCCAGCTGGATCTGAAGTCGACGAGCTGCTTGCGAAGGGAAGACGTCAGCTGTGGATTCTGAGAACACTTGCCATGGAGGTGTTTGTTCCAGTGCAGCTCAGGTTTACCAACTGGGGTCCCCTTGCGTTGCACAGCAGACCAGGGAGAAAACTCTTTCTGAGGATTCTTCTAAGCTGTGGATACCTGGCTACCCACGGAGGAAGCACATTGTTGCCTGGGCTTCTGCATACCAACAGCAGGGCCCAAAGACCATCATGAGGCATGACGTTGCTCAGAAGGCACAGATGACACATTCGGTAGCCAGTGATTTGTCTCCGAAAATGTTGCCGTCGCGAGCGTCCTCAGATATGGAGAAGGCACACCACTGTTACAACACTTCACTGGTGAAAGCCTCGGGTCTACTTGTGACCACCAAGTTTGCTGTTGGAAACACTGCCCCCTACTTTGAGCATGCCGCTCAGCCGACATTCGACTTAGCTGAAGTAGTCTGCTGCATGACCTCCTGGCAAGGAGTGGCAGGCACACTGTTTCTTTGGAGAACACTCACTCTTCCTCCCGAGGAGTTCCTGCGGGGTGCCCATGTTGGGCGCCCGCCCACCCCTACTCCGGGTCTTTTCCTTCAGTTTTCTGGCCCCAAACCTCCTGTTCCAAAGGGGCCAATAATGCTTTAGCCCTCAGGATCCAGTTTCTACGTGCAAACCCAGACTGTGGAGCAGCACCTTCTGCTCAGCTACAAGAGAGCCATGCGACACACCAGGCGCTCCTGTGAGGAGCCTTTTGGAAACAGAGGTTCTGCACAAGGTGACGAGCCTAGCCAAGACAGCGCTTCAGTCAGGTGTTGTCGACTTTGGAACTTTCAATCTCCCAGCAGTGCTTCGGGAAAGGTGTCCATCATTTCAGGCTGGTTGTCAAGTCACATTTCTGCTGCAGGTGAAGGGTCGTCAGCTTTGACATCGTAGAATTCATGTTACTCGCCGGATATGATTCAGTGCAGCTAATAGCTAAGCTGGGAGTCTGACAGGCATTGCACGTGACACCGTCCCCCACTCTCTTACCAAGACTGCTTTCCTGAGTTGGAGGTCTGGCTGTCGGCCGGAGCAAGCCGTGTGTTGCCCTGCCCTCTGCATGCACAGAGTGGAGGCCAACCACCCATGTGGCTGCAGGTTACTCAGAAGCCGCAGTTGACACTTTGGCTACAACGTGTTCTTCCTTGACCTGGGTTCAGGTGTGAGAGAGCCTGCAGTCCTGAGAGGCCTACCAGTGTTACAGCAGTACCTTCACTAAGGCTTCTTAGAAAAATCTGCACTGCAACACTTTTCACGGCACACGGGGCCCTTCCTTTGGCAGCATGGGGGCAGGTTTCCTAACCACTAGCCAAGAAGGCGTTGGGATGAGCTCCTAGTGAGGAACCGCACACACCCCTGTTTTTTTCGAGAAAACTCACTCTTCCTCACTTTGCCTTCCAGGAAACACCTACGGTGATTACACGACGGGCAGCAGGACTTTTTTCCAGGCAGCTCTGAGCACGCAGCTCTCCGGCTTGCCAACGGGACGGATTTCGCTTTTCTCGTCCAGCCCCCTTTTCACAGTTGCAACACAGCTCATGTAGCTGAAGTTCCAGGGAAGCCAAAGGAGACCCATGTCACATACTGTACCCCTTCGCTGAAAGCACTTTGGAAAGCCAGTGTTCCTCCGGAAGTGAATTGCGCGAGCCAGTGAATGCCTTCATTTTGCCTAGGTCATGGTACATCTTGCAAAGGCCTAGCAGTCTTCGGAGGGTGACTGCCTATTTCTCCCTCGAGAGGTGAAGTCCAGGTGCTGCTTCAGGGAGCAAGAGGTCAAGTATGAATTCCGAGAACTCGTGTAAGCACGGTGTTTTTCCAAAAGCAGCTCAGGGTTACAAAGGGAGGCCCCTTTGCATTGGCCAGAAGCCCCGTTATAAACGTGTTCTTCAGGCATCCTCTAAGCTCTCCAAATCGAGCTCTCCGATGGAGGAAAAACCTTGTTGCCCAGCCTCCTGCATACAAAACAGTAGAGACCAAAGACCCTTGTGGCTGGGTGTTGCTCAGCAGGCACAGATGCCACTTCTGCTCCACAGTGACCTTCCTCGGAAGACGGTGCAGACGCTCGTATCCTCATCCTGTCAGAGTCTTAAAAGGCACATCAGCATGTACAGCAGTTCAGTCGGGAAGGCCTCTTTGAACCTGCTGACTGTGACTGTGCTGGTGGAAAGAAACACAGCACCTTACCTTGAGTCTGGCGCTCGGCTGACTTACGCCCTAGATAAACACCTCTGCTGTATGTATTCCTAGCAAGCAGTTGCCAGCATTCTCTTTCCTTGGGCAAAGTCTCCGTTCCTCCCCGGGTATTCCCGCAGGGTTGAGAAGGTTGGCGACTGCAGGGCCTTTCATTATGCACTCATCGTCGAAAACATGGACCTTCCTTGCAACACGCGGGCAAGGTTCCTTACCACTGGCCAAGAAGGCTTTGGGATGAGAACCTAGCAAGGAACTGCACGCACTCCGCTCCGTTCAAGAAAATTCACTCTGCCTCAGGTTGCCTCTCAGGGTAATCCAGGGATGAATATAAGATTGGCAACAGGACTGTTTCTCAGGCAGCTCTGAGGACGCAGCTCTCCGGTTTGTCACTGGGGCAAATTGTGCCGTTCCCGTCCCCCTCCACTTCCAGGGTTGACACCTAGCTCATGTACCTGAAGTCACAAGTAGGCCACATAGACACATGCCACACACATGGACCCTTCCATGAAAACATTTTGGCAAGCAGAAGTCCTCCTGAGGTGAATGGCGTGAGCCAGTGAACGCCTTAGTGTCGCCTTCCTCACCGTGGATCTTGCAAAGACCTAACAGCCTTCAAAGGCTGAGAGCACATGTCTCCAGCTGGATCTGAAGTCGACGAGCTGCTTGCGAAGGGAAGACGTCAGCTGTGGATTCTGAGAACACTTGCCATGGAGGTGTTTGTTCCAGTGCAGCTCAGGTTTACCAACTGGGGTCCCCTTGCGTTGCACAGCAGACCAGGGAGAAAACTCTTTCTGAGGATTCTTCTAAGCTGTGGATACCTGGCTACCCACGGAGGAAGCACATTGTTGCCTGGGCTTCTGCATACCAACAGCAGGGCCCAAAGACCATCATGAGGCATGACGTTGCTCAGAAGGCACAGATGACACATTCGGTAGCCAGTGATTTGTCTCCGAAAATGTTGCCGTCGCGAGCGTCCTCAGATATGGAGAAGGCACACCACTGTTACAACACTTCACTGGTGAAAGCCTCGGGTCTACTTGTGACCACCAAGTTTGCTGTTGGAAACACTGCCCCCTACTTTGAGCATGCCGCTCAGCCGACATTCGACTTAGCTGAAGTAGTCTGCTGCATGACCTCCTGGCAAGGAGTGGCAGGCACACTCTTTCTTTCGAGAAAACTCACTCTTCCTCCTGAGAAGTTCCTGCGGGGTGCCCAAGTTGGGCGCCCGCCCACCCCTACTCCGGGTCTTTTCCTTCAGTTTTCTGGCCCCAAGCTTCCTGTTCCAAAGGGGCCAATAATGCTTTAGCCCTCAGGATCCAGTTTCTACGTGCAAACCCAGACTGTGGAGCAGCACCTTCTGCTCAGCTACAAGAGAGCCATGCGAGACACCAGGCGCTCCTGTGAGGAGCCTTTTGGAAGCAGAGGTTCTGCGCAAGGGGACGTGCCTAGCCACGATAGCGCTTTAGTCAGGTGTTGTCGACTTTGGAACTTTCAATCTCCCAGCAGTGCTTCGGGAAAGCTGTCCATCATGTCAGGCTGGTTGTCAAGTCACATTTCTGCTGGAGGTGAAGGGTCGTCAGCTTTGACTTCGTCGAATCCATGTTACTCGCCGGATATGATTCAGTGCAGCTAATAGCTAAGCCGGGAGTCTGACAGCCATTGCACGTGACACCGTCTCCCACTCTGTTACCAAGACTGCTTTCCAGAGTTGGAGGTCTTGCTCTCCGCCGGAGTAAGCCATGTGTTGCCCTGCCCTCTGCATGCACAGAGTGGAGGCCAACCACCTATGTGGCTGCAGGTTACTCAGAAGACGCAGTTGACACTTTGGCTACAACGTGTTCTTCCTTGACCTGGGTCCAGGCGTGAGAGAGCCTGCAGTCCTGAGAGGCCTACCAGTGTTAAAGCAGTACCTTCACTAAGGCTTCTCAGAAAGATCTGCACTGCAACACTTTTCACGGCACACCTAGAACTTCCTTTGGCGGCATGGGGCCAGGTTGCCTAACCACTAGCCAAGACGGCGTTGGGATGAGCTCCTAGTGAGGAACTGCATACACCCCCTCGTTCTTTCGAGAAAACTCACTCTTCCTCACTTTGCCTCCCAGGGAACTCCTACGGTGATTACAAGACGGGCAGCAGGACTTGTTTTCAGGCAGCTCTGAGCACGCAGCTCTCCGGCTTGCCAACGGGACGGATTTCGCTTTTCTCGTCCAGCCCCCTTTTCACGGTTGCAACACAGCTCATGTAGCTGAAGTTCCAGGGAAGCCAAAGGAGACCCATGTCACATACTGTACCCCTTCGCTGAAAGCACTTTGGAAAGCCAGTGTTCCTCCGGAAGTGAATTGCGCGAGCCACTGAACGCCTTAGTTCGCCTACGTCATGGTACATCTTGCAAAGGCCTAGCAGTCTTCGGAGGGTGACTGCCTATTTCTCCCTCGAGAGGTGAAGTCCAGGTGCTGCTTCAGGGAGCAAGAGGTCAAGTATGAATTCCGAGAACTGTGTAAGCACGGTGTTTTTCCAAAAGCATCTCAGGGTTACAAAGGGAGGCCCCCTTGCATTGGCCAGAAGCCCCGTTATAAACGTGTTCTTCAGGCATCCTCTAAGCTCTCCAAATCGAGCTCTCCGATGGAGGAAAAACCTTGTTGCCCAGCCTCCTGCAAAGAAAACAGTAGAGACCAAAGACCCTTGTGGCTGGGTGTTGCTCAGCAGGCACAGATGCCACTTCTGCTCCACAGTGACCTTCCTCGGAAGACGGTGCAGACGCTCGTATCCTCATCCTGTCAGAGTCTTAAAAGGCACATCAGCATGTACAGCAGTTCAGTCGGGAAGGCCTCTTTGAAACTGCTGACTGTGACTGTGCTGGTGGAAAGAAACACAGCACCTTACCTTGAGTCTGGCGCTCGGCTGACTTACGCCCTAGATAAACACCTCTGCTGTATGTATTCCTAGCAAGCAGTTGCCAGCATTCTCTTTCCTTGGGCAAAGTCTCCGTTCCTCCCCGGGTATTCCCGCAGGGTTGAGAAGGTTGGCGACTGCAGGGCCTTTCATTATGCACTCATCGTCGAAAACATGGACCTTCCTTGCAACACGCGGGCAAGGTTCCTTACCACTGGCCAAGAAGGCTTTGGGATGAGAACCTAGCAAGCAACTGCACGCACTCCGCTCCGTTCAAGAAAATTCACTCTGCCTCAGGTTGCCTCTCAGGGTAATCCAGGGATGAATATAAGATTGGCAACAGGACTGTTTCTCAGGCAGCTCTGAGGACGCAGCTCTCCGGTTTGTCACCGGGGCAAATTGTGCCGTTCCCGTCCCCCTCCACTTCCAGGGTTGACACCTAGCTCATGTACCTGAAGTCACAAGTAGGCCACATAGACACATGCCACACACATGGACCCTTCCATGAAAACATTTTGGCAAGCAGAAGTCCTCCTGAGGTGAATGGCGTGAGCCAGTGAACGCCTTAGTGTCGCCTTCCTCACCGTGGATCTTGCAAAGGCCTAACAGTCTTCAAAGGCTGAGAGCACATGTCTCCAGCTGGATCTGAAGTCGACGTGCTGCTTGCGAAGGGAAGACGTCAGCTATGAATTCTGAGAACCCTTGCCATGGCGGTGTTTGTTCCAGTGCAGCTCAGGTTTACCAACTGGGGTCCCCTTGCATTGCACAGCAGACAAGGGAGAAAACTCTTCCTGAGGATTCTTCTAAGCTGTGGCTATCTGGCTCTCCGACGGAGGAAGCACATTGTTGCCTGGCCTTCTGCATACCAACAGTAGGGCCCAAAGACCATCATGAGGCATGAGGTTGCTCAGAAGGCACAGATGACACTTTCGGTACACAGAGATTTTCCTCGGAAAATGGGGCAGTCGCGAGCGTCCTCAGATATGGAAAAGGCACACCAGCGTTACAGCACTTCAGTGGTGAAAGCCTCAGGTCTACTTGTGACCACCAAGTTTGTTGATGGAAACACTGCCCCTTACTTTGAGTATGCCGCTCAGCCGACATTAGCCTTAGCTGAAGTAGTCTGCTGCATGACCTCCTGGCAAGGAGTGGCAGGCACACTCTTTCTTTCGAGAAAACTCACTCTTCCTCCTGAGAAGTTCCTGCGGGGTGCCCAAGTTGGGCGCCCGCCCATCCCTACTCCCGGTCTTTTCCTTCAGTTTTCTGGCCCCAAGCTTCCTGTTCCAAAGGGGCCAAAAATGCTTTAGCCCTCAGGATCCAGTTTCTACGTGCAAACCCAGCCTGTGGAGCAGCACCTTCTGCTCAGCTACAAGAGAGCCATGCGACACACCAGGCGCTCCTGTGAGGAGCCTTTTGGAAGCAGAGGTTCTGCGCAAGGGGACGTGCCTAGCCACGATAGCGCTTTAGTCAGGTGTTGTCGACTTTGGAACTTTCAATCTCCCAGCAGTGCTTCGGGAAAGCTGTCCATCATGTCAGGCTGGTTGTCAAGTCACATTTCTGCTGGAGGTGAAGGGTCGTCAGCTTTGACTTCGTCGAATCCATGTTACTCGCCGGATATGATTCAGTGCAGCTAATAGCTAAGCCGGGAGTCTGACAGCCATTGCACGTGACACCGTCTCCCACTCTGTTACCAAGACTGCTTTCCAGAGTTGGAGGTCTTGCTCTCCGCCGGAGTAAGCCATGTGTTGCCCTGCCCTCTGCATGCACAGAGTGGAGGCCAACCACCTATGTGGCTGCAGGTTACTCAGAAGACGCAGTTGACACTTTGGCTACAACGTGTTCTTCCTTGACCTGGGTCCAGGCGTGAGAGAGCCTGCAGTCCTGAGAGGCCTACCAGTGTTAAAGCAGTACCTTCACTAAGGCTTCTCAGAAAGATCTGCACTGCAACACTTTTCACGGCACACCTAGAACTTCCTTTGGCGGCATGGGGCCAGGTTGCCTAACCACTAGCCAAGACGGCGTTGGGATGAGCTCCTAGTGAGGAACTGCATACACCCCCTCGTTCTATCGAGAAAACACACTCTTCCTCACTTTGCCTCCCAGGGAACTCCTACGGTGATTACAAGACGGGCAGCAGGACTTGTTTTCAGGCAGCTCTGAGCACGCAGCTCTCCGGCTTGCCAACGGGACGGATTTCGCTTTTCTCGTCCAGCCCCCTTTTCACGGTTGCAACACAGCTCATGTAGCTGAAGTTCCAGGGAAGCCAAAGGAGACCCATGTCACATACTGTACCCCTTCGCTGAAAGCACTTTGGAAAGCCAGTGTTCCTCCGGAAGTGAATTGCGCGAGCCACTGAACGCCTTAGTTCGCCTACGTCATGGTACATCTTGCAAAGGCCTAGCAGTCTTCGGAGGGTGACTGCCTATTTCTCCCTCGAGAGGTGAAGTCCAGGTGCTGCTTCAGGGAGCAAGAGGTCAAGTATGAATTCCGAGAACTGTGTAAGCACGGTGTTTTTCCAAAAGCATCTCAGGGTTACAAAGGGAGGCCCCCTTGCATTGGCCAGAAGCCCCGTTATAAACGTGTTCTTCAGGCATCCTCTAAGCTCTCCAAATCGAGCTCTCCGATGGAGGAAAAACCTTGTTGCCCAGCCTCCTGCAAAGAAAACAGTAGAGACCAAAGACCCTTGTGGCTGGGTGTTGCTCAGCAGGCACAGATGCCACTTCTGCTCCACAGTGACCTTCCTCGGAAGACGGTGCAGACGCTCGTATCCTCATCCTGTCAGAGTCTTAAAAGGCACATCAGCATGTACAGCAGTTCAGTCGGGAAGGCCTCTTTGAAACTGCTGACTGTGACTGTGCTGGTGGAAAGAAACACAGCACCTTACCTTGAGTCTGGCGCTCGGCTGACTTACGCCCTAGATAAACACCTCTGCTGTATGTATTCCTAGCAAGCAGTTGCCAGCATTCTCTTTCCTTGGGCAAAGTCTCCGTTCCTCCCCGGGTATTCCCGCAGGGTTGAGAAGGTTGGCGACTGCAGGGCCTTTCATTATGCACTCATCGTCGAAAACATGGACCTTCCTTGCAACACGCGGGCAAGGTTCCTTACCACTGGCCAAGAAGGCTTTGGGATGAGAACCTAGCAAGGAACTGCACGCACTCCGCTCCGTTCAAGAAAATTCACTCTGCCTCAGGTTGCCTCTCAGGGTAATCCAGGGATGAATATAAGATTGGCAACAGGACTGTTTCTCAGGCAGCTCTGAGGACGCAGCTCTCCGGTTTGTCACTGGGGCAAATTGTGCCGTTCCCGTCCCCCTCCACTTCCAGGGTTGACACCTAGCTCATGTACCTGAAGTCACAAGTAGGCCACATAGACACATGCCACACACATGGACCCTTCCATGAAAACATTTTGGCAAGCAGAAGTCCTCCTGAGGTGAATGGCGTGAGCCAGTGAACGCCTTAGTGTCGCCTTCCTCACCGTGGATCTTGCAAAGGCCTAACAGTCTTCAAAGGCTGAGAGCACATGTCTCCAGCTGGATCTGAAGTCGACGTGCTGCTTGCGAAGGGAAGACGTCAGCTATGAATTCTGAGAACCCTTGCCATGGCGGTGTTTGTTCCAGTGCAGCTCAGGTTTACCAACTGGGGTCCCCTTGCATTGCACAGCAGACAAGGGAGAAAACTCTTCCTGAGGATTCTTCTAAGCTGTGGCTATCTGGCTCTCCGACGGAGGAAGCACATTGTTGCCTGGCCTTCTGCATACCAACAGTAGGGCCCAAAGACCATCATGAGGCATGAGGTTGCTCAGAAGGCACAGATGACACTTTCGGTACACAGAGATTTTCCTCGGAAAATGGGGCAGTCGCGAGCGTCCTCAGATATGGAAAAGGCACACCAGCGTTACAGCACTTCAGTGGTGAAAGCCTCAGGTCTACTTGTGACCACCAAGTTTGTTGATGGAAACACTGCCCCTTACTTTGAGTATGCCGCTCAGCCGACATTAGCCTTAGCTGAAGTAGTCTGCTGCATGACCTCCTGGCAAGGAGTGGCAGGCACACTCTTTCTTTCGAGAAAACTCACTCTTCCTCCTGAGAAGTTCCTGCGGGGTGCCCAAGTTGGGCGCCCGCCCATCCCTACTCCCGGTCTTTTCCTTCAGTTTTCTGGCCCCAAGCTTCCTGTTCCAAAGGGGCCAAAAATGCTTTAGCCCTCAGGATCCAGTTTCTACGTGCAAACCCAGCCTGTGGAGCAGCACCTTCTGCTCAGCTACAAGAGAGCCATGCGACACACCAGGCGCTCCTGTGAGGAGCCTTTTGGAAGCAGAGGTTCTGCGCAAGGGGACGTGCCTAGCCACGATAGCGCTTTAGTCAGGTGTTGTCGACTTTGGAACTTTCAATCTCCCAGCAGTGCTTCGGGAAAGCTGTCCATCATGTCAGGCTGGTTGTCAAGTCACATTTCTGCTGGAGGTGAAGGGTCGTCAGCTTTGACTTCGTCGAATCCATGTTACTCGCCGGATATGATTCAGTGCAGCTAATAGCTAAGCCGGGAGTCTGACAGCCATTGCACGTGACACCGTCTCCCACTCTGTTACCAAGACTGCTTTCCAGAGTTGGAGGTCTTGCTCTCCGCCGGAGTAAGCCATGTGTTGCCCTGCCCTCTGCATGCACAGAGTGGAGGCCAACCACCTATGTGGCTGCAGGTTACTCAGAAGACGCAGTTGACACTTTGGCTACAACGTGTTCTTCCTTGACCTGGGTCCAGGCGTGAGAGAGCCTGCAGTCCTGAGAGGCCTACCAGTTTTAAAGCAGTACCTTCACTAAGGCTTCTCAGAAAGATCTGCACTGCAACACTTTTCACGGCACACCTAGAACTTCCTTTGGCGGCATGGGGCCAGGTTGCCTAACCACTAGCCAAGACGGCGTTGGGATGAGCTCCTAGTGAGGAACTGCATACACCCCCTCGTTCTTTCGAGAAAACACACTCTTCCTCACTTTGCCTCCCAGGGAACTCCTACGGTGATTACAAGACGGGCAGCAGGACTTGTTTTCAGGCAGCTCTGAGCACGCAGCTCTCCGGCTTGCCAACGGGACGGATTTCGCTTTTCTCGTCCAGCCCCCTTTTCACGGTTGCAACACAGCTCATGTAGCTGAAGTTCCCGGGAAGCCAAAGGAGACCCATGTCACATACTGTACCCCTTCGCTGAAAGCACTTTGGAAAGCCAGTGTTCCTCCGGAAGTGAATTGCGCGAGCCAGTGAATGCCTTCATTTTGCCTAGGTCATGGTACATCTTGCAAAGGCCTAGCAGTCTTCGGAGGGTGACTGCCTATTTCTCCCTCGAGAGGTGAAGTCCAGGTGCTGCTTCAGGGAGCAAGAGGTCAAGTATGAATTCCGAGAACTCGTGTAAGCACGGTGTTTTTCCAAAAGCAGCTCAGGGTTACAAAGGGAGGCCCCTTTGCATTGGCCAGAAGCCCCGTTATAAACGTGTTCTTCAGGCATCCTCTAAGCTCTCCAAATCGAGCTCTCCGATGGAGGAAAAACCTTGTTGCCCAGCCTCCTGCATACAAAACAGTAGAGACCAAAGACCCTTGTGGCTGGGTGTTGCTCAGCAGGCACAGATGCCACTTCTGCTCCACAGTGACCTTCCTCGGAAGACGGTGCAGACGCTCGTATCCTCATCCTGTCAGAGTCTTAAAAGGCACATCAGCATGTACAGCAGTTCAGTCGGGAAGGCCTCTTTGAACCTGCTGACTGTGACTGTGCTGGTGGAAAGAAACACAGCACCTTACCTTGAGTCTGGCGCTCGGCTGACTTACGCCCTAGATAAACACCTCTGCTGTATGTATTCCTAGCAAGCAGTTGCCAGCATTCTCTTTCCTTGGGCAAAGTCTCCGTTCCTCCCCGGGTATTCCCGCAGGGTTGAGAAGGTTGGCGACTGCAGGGCCTTTCATTATGCACTCATCGTCGAAAACATGGACCTTCCTTGCAACACGCGGGCAAGGTTCCTTACCACTGGCCAAGAAGGCTTTGGGATGAGAACCTAGCAAGCAACTGCACGCACTCCGCTCCGTTCAAGAAAATTCACTCTGCCTCAGGTTGCCTCTCAGGGTAATCCAGGGATGAATATAAGATTGGCAACAGGACTGTTTCTCAGGCAGCTCTGAGGACGCAGCTCTCCGGTTTGTCACTGGGGCAAATTGTGCCGTTCCCGTCCCCCTCCACTTCCAGGGTTGACACCTAGCTCATGTACCTGAAGTCACAAGTAGGCCACATAGACACATGCCACACACATGGACCCTTCCATGAAAACATTTTGGCAAGCAGAAGTCCTCCTGAGGTGAATGGCGTGAGCCAGTGAACGCCTTAGTGTCGCCTTCCTCACCGTGGATCTTGCAAAGGCCTAACAGTCTTCAAAGGCTGAGAGCACATGTCTCCAGCTGGATCTGAAGTCGACGTGCTGCTTGCGAAGGGAAGACGTCAGCTATGAATTCTGAGAACCCTTGCCATGGCGGTGTTTGTTCCAGTGCAGCTCAGGTTTACCAACTGGGGTCCCCTTGCATTGCACAGCAGACAAGGGAGAAAACTCTTCCTGAGGATTCTTCTAAGCTGTGGCTATCTGGCTCTCCGACGGAGGAAGCACATTGTTGCCTGGCCTTCTGCATACCAACAGTAGGGCCCAAAGACCATCATGAGGCATGAGGTTGCTCAGAAGGCACAGATGACACTTTCGGTACACAGAGATTTTCCTCGGAAAATGGGGCAGTCGCGAGCGTCCTCAGATATGGAAAAGGCACACCAGCGTTACAGCACTTCAGTGGTGAAAGCCTCAGGTCTACTTGTGACCACCAAGTTTGTTGATGGAAACACTGCCCCTTACTTTGAGTATGCCGCTCAGCCGACATTAGCCTTAGCTGAAGTAGTCTGCTGCATGACCTCCTGGCAAGGAGTGGCAGGCACACTCTTTCTTTCGAGAAAACTCACTCTTCCTCCTGAGAAGTTCCTGCGGGGTGCCCAAGTTGGGCGCCCGCCCATCCCTACTCCCGGTCTTTTCCTTCAGTTTTCTGGCCCCAAGCTTCCTGTTCCAAAGGGGCCAAAAATGCTTTAGCCCTCAGGATCCAGTTTCTACGTGCAAACCCAGCCTGTGGAGCAGCACCTTCTGCTCAGCTACAAGAGAGCCATGCGACACACCAGGCGCTCCTGTGAGGAGCCTTTTGGAAGCAGAGGTTCTGCGCAAGGGGACGTGCCTAGCCACGATAGCGCTTTAGTCAGGTGTTGTCGACTTTGGAACTTTCAATCTCCCAGCAGTGCTTCGGGAAAGCTGTCCATCATGTCAGGCTGGTTGTCAAGTCACATTTCTGCTGGAGGTGAAGGGTCGTCAGCTTTGACTTCGTCGAATCCATGTTACTCGCCGGATATGATTCAGTGCAGCTAATAGCTAAGCCGGGAGTCTGACAGCCATTGCACGTGACACCGTCTCCCACTCTGTTACCAAGACTGCTTTCCAGAGTTGGAGGTCTTGCTCTCCGCCGGAGTAAGCCATGTGTTGCCCTGCCCTCTGCATGCACAGAGTGGAGGCCAACCACCTATGTGGCTGCAGGTTACTCAGAAGACGCAGTTGACACTTTGGCTACAACGTGTTCTTCCTTGACCTGGGTCCAGGCGTGAGAGAGCCTGCAGTCCTGAGAGGCCTACCAGTTTTAAAGCAGTACCTTCACTAAGGCTTCTCAGAAAGATCTGCACTGCAACACTTTTCACGGCACACCTAGAACTTCCTTTGGCGGCATGGGGCCAGGTTGCCTAACCACTAGCCAAGACGGCGTTGGGATGAGCTCCTAGTGAGGAACTGCATACACCCCCTCGTTCTTTCGAGAAAACACACTCTTCCTCACTTTGCCTCCCAGGGAACTCCTACGGTGATTACAAGACGGGCAGCAGGACTTGTTTTCAGGCAGCTCTGAGCACGCAGCTCTCCGGCTTGCCAACGGGACGGATTTCGCTTTTCTCGTCCAGCCCCCTTTTCACAGTTGCAACACAGCTCATGTAGCTGAAGTTCCAGGGAAGCCAAAGGAGACCCATGTCACATACTGTACCCCTTCGCTGAAAGCACTTTGGAAAGCCAGTGTTCCTCCGGAAGTGAATTGCGCGAGCCAGTGAATGCCTTCATTTTGCCTAGGTCATGGTACATCTTGCAAAGGCCTAGCAGTCTTCGGAGGGTGACTGCCTATTTCTCCCTCGAGAGGTGAAGTCCAGGTGCTGCTTCAGGGAGCAAGAGGTCAAGTATGAATTCCGAGAACTCGTGTAAGCACGGTGTTTTTCCAAAAGCAGCTCAGGGTTACAAAGGGAGGCCCCTTTGCATTGGCCAGAAGCCCCGTTATAAACGTGTTCTTCAGGCATCCTCTAAGCTCTCCAAATCGAGCTCTCCGATGGAGGAAAAACCTTGTTGCCCAGCCTCCTGCATACAAAACAGTAGAGACCAAAGACCCTTGTGGCTGGGTGTTGCTCAGCAGGCACAGATGCCACTTCTGCTCCACAGTGACCTTCCTCGGAAGACGGTGCAGACGCTCGTATCCTCATCCTGTCAGAGTCTTAAAAGGCACATCAGCATGTACAGCAGTTCAGTCGGGAAGGCCTCTTTGAACCTGCTGACTGTGACTGTGCTGGTGGAAAGAAACACAGCACCTTACCTTGAGTCTGGCGCTCGGCTGACTTACGCCCTAGATAAACACCTCTGCTGTATGTATTCCTAGCAAGCAGTTGCCAGCATTCTCTTTCCTTGGGCAAAGTCTCCGTTCCTCCCCGGGTATTCCCGCAGGGTTGAGAAGGTTGGCGACTGCAGGGCCTTTCATTATGCACTCATCGTCGAAAACATGGACCTTCCTTGCAACACGCGGGCAAGGTTCCTTACCACTGGCCAAGAAGGCTTTGGGATGAGAACCTAGCAAGGAACTGCACGCACTCCGCTCCGTTCAAGAAAATTCACTCTGCCTCAGGTTGCCTCTCAGGGTAATCCAGGGATGAATATAAGATTGGCAACAGGACTGTTTCTCAGGCAGCTCTGAGGACGCAGCTCTCCGGTTTGTCACCGGGGCAAATTGTGCCGTTCCCGTCCCCCTCCACTTTTATGGTTGACACCTAGCTCATGTACCTGAAGTTCACAAGCAGGCCACATAGACACATGCCACACACATGGGCCCTTCCATGAAAACACTTTGGCAAGCAGGAGTCCTCCTGAGGTGAATGGCGTGAGCCAGTGAACGCCTTAGTGTCGCCTTCCTCACCGTGGATCTTGCAAAGGCCTAACAGCCTTCAAAGGCTGAGAGCACATGTCTCCAGCTGGATCTGAAGTCGACGAGCTGCTTGCGAAGGGAAGACGTCAGCTGTGGATTCTGAGAACACTTGCCATGGAGGTGTTTGTTCCAGTGCAGCTCAGGTTTACCAACTGGGGTCCCCTTGCGTTGCACAGCAGACCAGGGAGAAAACTCTTTCTGAGGATTCTTCTAAGCTGTGGATACCTGGCTACCCACGGAGGAAGCACATTGTTGCCTGGGCTTCTGCATACCAACAGCAGGGCCCAAAGACCATCATGAGGCATGACGTTGCTCAGAAGGCACAGATGACACATTCGGTAGCCAGTGATTTGTCTCCGAAAATGTTGCCGTCGCGAGCGTCCTCAGATATGGAGAAGGCACACCACTGTTACAACACTTCACTGGTGAAAGCCTCGGGTCTACTTGTGACCACCAAGTTTGCTGTTGGAAACACTGCCCCCTACTTTGAGCATGCCGCTCAGCCGACATTCGACTTAGCTGAAGTAGTCTGCTGCATGACCTCCTGGCAAGGAGTGGCAGGCACACTGTTTCTTTGGAGAAAACTCACTCTTCCTCCCGAGGAGTTCCTGCGGGGTGCCCATGTTGGGCGCCCGCCCACCCCTACTCCGGGTCTTTTCCTTCAGTTTTCTGGCCCCAAACCTCCTGTTCCAAAGGGGCCAATAATGCTTTAGCCCTCAGGATCCAGTTTCTACGTGCAAACCCAGACTGTGGAGCAGCACCTTCTGCTCAGCTACAAGAGAGCCATGCGACACACCAGGCGCTCCTGTGAGGAGCCTTTTGGAAACAGAGGTTCTGCACAAGGTGACGAGCCTAGCCAAGACAGCGCTTCAGTCAGGTGTTGTCGACTTTGGAACTTTCAATCTCCCAGCAGTGCTTCGGGAAAGGTGTCCATCATTTCAGGCTGGTTGTCAAGTCACATTTCTGCTGCAGGTGAAGGGTCGTCAGCTTTGACATCGTAGAATTCATGTTACTCGCCGGATATGATTCAGTGCAGCTAATAGCTAAGCTGGGAGTCTGACAGGCATTGCACGTGACACCGTCCCCCACTCTCTTACCAAGACTGCTTTCCTGAGTTGGAGGTCTGGCTGTCGGCCGGAGCAAGCCGTGTGTTGCCCTGCCCTCTGCATGCACAGAGTGGAGGCCAACCACCCATGTGGCTGCAGGTTACTCAGAAGCCGCAGTTGACACTTTGGCTACAACGTGTTCTTCCTTGACCTGGGTTCAGGTGTGAGAGAGCCTGCAGTCCTGAGAGGCCTACCAGTGTTACAGCAGTACCTTCACTAAGGCTTCTTAGAAAAATCTGCACTGCAACACTTTTCACGGCACACGGGGCCCTTCCTTTGGCAGCATGGGGGCAGGTTTCCTAACCACTAGCCAAGAAGGCGTTGGGATGAGCTCCTAGTGAGGAACCGCACACACCCCTGTTTTTTTCGAGAAAACTCACTCTTCCTCACTTTGCCTTCCAGGAAACACCTACGGTGATTACACGACGGGCAGCAGGACTTTTTTCCAGGCAGCTCTGAGCACGCAGCTCTCCGGCTTGCCAACGGGACGGATTTCGCTTTTCTCGTCCAGCCCCCTTTTCACAGTTGCAACACAGCTCATGTAGCTGAAGTTCCAGGGAAGCCAAAGGAGACCCATGTCACATACTGTACCCCTTCGCTGAAAGCACTTTGGAAAGCCAGTGTTCCTCCGGAAGTGAATTGCGCGAGCCAGTGAATGCCTTCATTTTGCCTAGGTCATGGTACATCTTGCAAAGGCCTAGCAGTCTTCGGAGGGTGACTGCCTATTTCTCCCTCGAGAGGTGAAGTCCAGGTGCTGCTTCAGGGAGCAAGAGGTCAAGTATGAATTCCGAGAACTCGTGTAAGCACGGTGTTTTTCCAAAAGCAGCTCAGGGTTACAAAGGGAGGCCCCTTTGCATTGGCCAGAAGCCCCGTTATAAACGTGTTCTTCAGGCATCCTCTAAGCTCTCCAAATCGAGCTCTCCGATGGAGGAAAAACCTTGTTGCCCAGCCTCCTGCATACAAAACAGTAGAGACCAAAGACCCTTGTGGCTGGGTGTTGCTCAGCAGGCACAGATGCCACTTCTGCTCCACAGTGACCTTCCTCGGAAGACGGTGCAGACGCTCGTATCCTCATCCTGTCAGAGTCTTAAAAGGCACATCAGCATGTACAGCAGTTCAGTCGGGAAGGCCTCTTTGAACCTGCTGACTGTGACTGTGCTGGTGGAAAGAAACACAGCACCTTACCTTGAGTCTGGCGCTCGGCTGACTTACGCCCTAGATAAACACCTCTGCTGTATGTATTCCTAGCAAGCAGTTGCCAGCATTCTCTTTCCTTGGGCAAAGTCTCCGTTCCTCCCCGGGT
This sequence comes from Balaenoptera acutorostrata, assembly GCF_949987535.1. Taxonomy (NCBI): domain Eukaryota; kingdom Metazoa; phylum Chordata; class Mammalia; order Artiodactyla; family Balaenopteridae; genus Balaenoptera; species Balaenoptera acutorostrata. The sequence goes on along the minus strand of NW_026646090.1, from coordinate 119,349 downwards.
ATTCCCGCAGGGTTGAGAAGGTTGGCGACTGCAGGGCCTTTCATTATGCACTCATCGTCGAAAACATGGACCTTCCTTGCAACACGCGGGCAAGGTTCCTTACCACTGGCCAAGAAGGCTTTGGGATGAGAACCTAGCAAGGAACTGCACGCACTCCGCTCCGTTCAAGAAAATTCACTCTGCCTCAGGTTGCCTCTCAGGGTAATCCAGGGATGAATATAAGATTGGCAACAGGACTGTTTCTCAGGCAGCTCTGAGGACGCAGCTCTCCGGTTTGTCACTGGGGCAAATTGTGCCGTTCCCGTCCCCCTCCACTTCCAGGGTTGACACCTAGCTCATGTACCTGAAGTCACAAGTAGGCCACATAGACACATGCCACACACATGGACCCTTCCATGAAAACATTTTGGCAAGCAGAAGTCCTCCTGAGGTGAATGGCGTGAGCCAGTGAACGCCTTAGTGTCGCCTTCCTCACCGTGGATCTTGCAAAGACCTAACAGCCTTCAAAGGCTGAGAGCACATGTCTCCAGCTGGATCTGAAGTCGACGAGCTGCTTGCGAAGGGAAGACGTCAGCTGTGGATTCTGAGAACACTTGCCATGGAGGTGTTTGTTCCAGTGCAGCTCAGGTTTACCAACTGGGGTCCCCTTGCGTTGCACAGCAGACCAGGGAGAAAACTCTTTCTGAGGATTCTTCTAAGCTGTGGATACCTGGCTACCCACGGAGGAAGCACATTGTTGCCTGGGCTTCTGCATACCAACAGCAGGGCCCAAAGACCATCATGAGGCATGACGTTGCTCAGAAGGCACAGATGACACATTCGGTAGCCAGTGATTTGTCTCCGAAAATGTTGCCGTCGCGAGCGTCCTCAGATATGGAGAAGGCACACCACTGTTACAACACTTCACTGGTGAAAGCCTCGGGTCTACTTGTGACCACCAAGTTTGCTGTTGGAAACACTGCCCCCTACTTTGAGCATGCCGCTCAGCCGACATTCGACTTAGCTGAAGTAGTCTGCTGCATGACCTCCTGGCAAGGAGTGGCAGGCACACTCTTTCTTTTGAGAAAACTCACTCTTCCTCCTGAGAAGTTCCTGCGGGGTGCCCAAGTTGGGCGCCCGCCCACCCCTACTCCGGGTCTTTTCCTTCAGTTTTCTGGCCCCAAGCTTCCTGTTCCAAAGGGGCCAATAATGCTTTAGCCCTCAGGATCCAGTTTCTACGTGCAAACCCAGACTGTGGAGCAGCACCTTCTGCTCAGCTACAAGAGAGCCATGCGAGACACCAGGCGCTCCTGTGAGGAGCCTTTTGGAAGCAGAGGTTCTGCGCAAGGGGACGTGCCTAGCCACGATAGCGCTTTAGTCAGGTGTTGTCGACTTTGGAACTTTCAATCTCCCAGCAGTGCTTCGGGAAAGCTGTCCATCATGTCAGGCTGGTTGTCAAGTCACATTTCTGCTGGAGGTGAAGGGTCGTCAGCTTTGACTTCGTCGAATCCATGTTACTCGCCGGATATGATTCAGTGCAGCTAATAGCTAAGCCGGGAGTCTGACAGCCATTGCACGTGACACCGTCTCCCACTCTGTTACCAAGACTGCTTTCCAGAGTTGGAGTTCTTGCTCTCCGCCGGAGTAAGCCATGTGTTGCCCTGCCCTCTGCATGCACAGAGTGGAGGCCAACCACCTATGTGGCTGCAGGTTACTCAGAAGACGCAGTTGACACTTTGGCTACAACGTGTTCTTCCTTGACCTGGGTCCAGGCGTGAGAGAGCCTGCAGTCCTGAGAGGCCTACCAGTGTTAAAGCAGTACCTTCACTAAGGCTTCTCAGAAAGATCTGCACTGCAACACTTTTCACGGCACACCTAGAACTTCCTTTGGCGGCATGGGGCCAGGTTGCCTAACCACTAGCCAAGACGGCGTTGGGATGAGCTCCTAGTGAGGAACTGCATACACCCCCTCGTTCTTTCGAGAAAACTCACTCTTCCTCACTTTGCCTCCCAGGGAACTCCTACGGTGATTACAAGACGGGCAGCAGGACTTGTTTTCAGGCAGCTCTGAGCACGCAGCTCTCCGGCTTGCCAACGGGACGGATTTCGCTTTTCTCGTCCAGCCCCCTTTTCACGGTTGCAACACAGCTCATGTAGCTGAAGTTCCAGGGAAGCCAAAGGAGACCCATGTCACATACTGTACCCCTTCGCTGAAAGCACTTTGGAAAGCCAGTGTTCCTCCGGAAGTGAATTGCGCGAGCCACTGAACGCCTTAGTTCGCCTACGTCATGGTACATCTTGCAAAGGCCTAGCAGTCTTCGGAGGGTGACTGCCTATTTCTCCCTCGAGAGGTGAAGTCCAGGTGCTGCTTCAGGGAGCAAGAGGTCAAGTATGAATTCCGAGAACTGTGTAAGCACGGTGTTTTTCCAAAAGCATCTCAGGGTTACAAAGGGAGGCCCCCTTGCATTGGCCAGAAGCCCCGTTATAAACGTGTTCTTCAGGCATCCTCTAAGCTCTCCAAATCGAGCTCTCCGATGGAGGAAAAACCTTGTTGCCCAGCCTCCTGCAAAGAAAACAGTAGAGATCAAAGACCCTTGTGGCTGGGTGTTGCTCAGCAGGCACAGATGCCACTTCTGCTCCACAGTGACCTTCCTCGGAAGACGGTGCAGACGCTCGTATCCTCATCCTGTCAGAGTCTTAAAAGGCACATCAGCATGTACAGCAGTTCAGTCGGGAAGGCCTCTTTGAACCTGCTGACTGTGACTGTGCTGGTGGAAAGAAACACAGCACCTTACCTTGAGTCTGGCGCTCGGCTGACTTACGCCCTAGATAAACACCTCTGCTGTATGTATTCCTAGCAAGCAGTTGCCAGCATTCTCTTTCCTTGGGCAAAGTCTCCGTTCCTCCCCGGGTATTCCCGCAGGGTTGAGAAGGTTGGCGACTGCAGGGCCTTTCATTATGCACTCATCGTCGAAAACATGGACCTTCCTTGCAACACGCGGGCAAGGTTCCTTACCACTGGCCAAGAAGGCTTTGGGATGAGAACCTAGCAAGCAACTGCACGCACTCCGCTCCGTTCAAGAAAATTCACTCTGCCTCAGGTTGCCTCTCAGGGTAATCCAGGGATGAATATAAGATTGGCAACAGGACTGTTTCTCAGGCAGCTCTGAGGACGCAGCTCTCCGGTTTGTCACTGGGGCAAATTGTGCCGTTCCCGTCCCCCTCCACTTCCAGGGTTGACACCTAGCTCATGTACCTGAAGTCACAAGTAGGCCACATAGACACATGCCACACACATGGACCCTTCCATGAAAACATTTTGGCAAGCAGAAGTCCTCCTGAGGTGAATGGCGTGAGCCAGTGAACGCCTTAGTGTCGCCTTCCTCACCGTGGATCTTGCAAAGGCCTAACAGTCTTCAAAGGCTGAGAGCACATGTCTCCAGCTGGATCTGAAGTCGACGTGCTGCTTGCGAAGGGAAGACGTCAGCTATGAATTCTGAGAACCCTTGCCATGGCGGTGTTTGTTCCAGTGCAGCTCAGGTTTACCAACTGGGGTCCCCTTGCATTGCACAGCAGACAAGGGAGAAAACTCTTCCTGAGGATTCTTCTAAGCTGTGGCTATCTGGCTCTCCGACGGAGGAAGCACATTGTTGCCTGGCCTTCTGCATACCAACAGTAGGGCCCAAAGACCATCATGAGGCATGAGGTTGCTCAGAAGGCACAGATGACACTTTCGGTACACAGAGATTTTCCTCGGAAAATGGGGCAGTCGCGAGCGTCCTCAGATATGGAAAAGGCACACCAGCGTTACAGCACTTCAGTGGTGAAAGCCTCAGGTCTACTTGTGACCACCAAGTTTGTTGATGGAAACACTGCCCCTTACTTTGAGTATGCCGCTCAGCCGACATTAGCCTTAGCTGAAGTAGTCTGCTGCATGACCTCCTGGCAAGGAGTGGCAGGCACACTCTTTCTTTCGAGAAAACTCACTCTTCCTCCTGAGAAGTTCCTGCGGGGTGCCCAAGTTGGGCGCCCGCCCATCCCTACTCCCGGTCTTTTCCTTCAGTTTTCTGGCCCCAAGCTTCCTGTTCCAAAGGGGCCAAAAATGCTTTAGCCCTCAGGATCCAGTTTCTACGTGCAAACCCAGCCTGTGGAGCAGCACCTTCTGCTCAGCTACAAGAGAGCCATGCGACACACCAGGCGCTCCTGTGAGGAGCCTTTTGGAAGCAGAGGTTCTGCGCAAGGGGACGTGCCTAGCCACGATAGCGCTTTAGTCAGGTGTTGTCGACTTTGGAACTTTCAATCTCCCAGCAGTGCTTCGGGAAAGCTGTCCATCATGTCAGGCTGGTTGTCAAGTCACATTTCTGCTGGAGGTGAAGGGTCGTCAGCTTTGACTTCGTCGAATCCATGTTACTCGCCGGATATGATTCAGTGCAGCTAATAGCTAAGCCGGGAGTCTGACAGCCATTGCACGTGACACCGTCTCCCACTCTGTTACCAAGACTGCTTTCCAGAGTTGGAGGTCTTGCTCTCCGCCGGAGTAAGCCATGTGTTGCCCTGCCCTCTGCATGCACAGAGTGGAGGCCAACCACCTATGTGGCTGCAGGTTACTCAGAAGACGCAGTTGACACTTTGGCTACAACGTGTTCTTCCTTGACCTGGGTCCAGGCGTGAGAGAGCCTGCAGTCCTGAGAGGCCTACCAGTGTTAAAGCAGTACCTTCACTAAGGCTTCTCAGAAAGATCTGCACTGCAACACTTTTCACGGCACACCTAGAACTTCCTTTGGCGGCATGGGGCCAGGTTGCCTAACCACTAGCCAAGACGGCGTTGGGATGAGCTCCTAGTGAGGAACTGCATACACCCCCTCGTTCTTTCGAGAAAACACACTCTTCCTCACTTTGCCTCCCAGGGAACTCCTACGGTGATTACAAGACGGGCAGCAGGACTTGTTTTCAGGCAGCTCTGAGCACGCAGCTCTCCGGCTTGCCAACGGGACGGATTTCGCTTTTCTCGTCCAGCCCCCTTTTCACAGTTGCAACACAGCTCATGTAGCTGAAGTTCCAGGGAAGCCAAAGGAGACCCATGTCACATACTGTACCCCTTCGCTGAAAGCACTTTGGAAAGCCAGTGTTCCTCCGGAAGTGAATTGCGCGAGCCACTGAACGCCTTAGTTCGCCTAGGTCATGGTACATCTTGCAAAGGCCTAGCAGTCTTCGGAGGGTGACTGCCTATTTCTCCCTCGAGAGGTGAACTCCAGGTGCTGCTTCAGGGAGCAAGAGGTCAAGTATGAATTCCGAGAACTCGTGTAAGCACGGTGTTTTTCCAAAAGCAGCTCAGGGTTACAAAGGGAGGCCCCCTTGCATTGGCCAGAAGCCCCGTTATAAACGTGTTCTTCAGGCATCCTCTAAGCTCTCCAAATCGAGCTCTCCGATGGAGGAAAAACCTTGTTGCCCAGCCTCCTGCATACAAAACAGTAGAGTCCAAAGACCCTTGTGGCTGGGTGTTGCTCAGCAGGCACAGATGCCACTTCTGCTCCACAGTGACCTTCCTCGGAAGACGGTGCAGACGCTCGTATCCTCATCCTGTCAGAGTCTTAAAAGGCACATCAGCATGTACAGCAGTTCAGTCGGGAAGGCCTCTTTGAAACTGCTGACTGTGACTGTGCTGGTGGAAAGAAACACAGCACCTTACCTTGAGTCTGGCGCTCGGCTGACTTACGCCCTAGATAAACACCTCTGCTGTATGTATTCCTAGCAAGCAGTTGCCAGCATTCTCTTTCCTTGGGCAAAGTCTCCGTTCCTCCCCGGGTATTCCCGCAGGGTTGAGAAGGTTGGCGACTGCAGGGCCTTTCATTATGCACTCATCGTCGAAAACATGGACCTTCCTTGCAACACGCGGGCAAGGTTCCTTACCACTGGCCAAGAAGGCTTTGGGATGAGAACCTAGCAAGGAACTGCACGCACTCCGCTCCGTTCAAGAAAATTCACTCTGCCTCAGGTTGCCTCTCAGGGTAATCCAGGGATGAATATAAGATTGGCAACAGGACTGTTTCTCAGGCAGCTCTGAGGACGCAGCTCTCCGGTTTGTCACCGGGGCAAATTGTGCCGTTCCCGTCCCCCTCCACTTTTATGGTTGACACCTAGCTCATGTACCTGAAGTTCACAAGCAGGCCACATAGACACATGCCACACACATGGGCCCTTCCATGAAAACACTTTGGCAAGCAGGAGTCCTCCTGAGGTGAATGGCGTGAGCCAGTGAACGCCTTAGTGTCGCCTACCTCACCGTGGATCTTGCAAAGGCCTAACAGCCTTCAAAGGCTGAGAGCACATGTCTCCAGCTGGATCTGAAGTCGACGAGCTGCTTGCGAAGGGAAGACGTCAGCTGTGGATTCTGAGAACACTTGCCATGGAGGTGTTTGTTCCAGTGCAGCTCAGGTTTACCAACTGGGGTCCCCTTGCGTTGCACAGCAGACCAGGGAGAAAACTCTTTCTGAGGATTCTTCTAAGCTGTGGATACCTGGCTACCCACGGAGGAAGCACATTGTTGCCTGGGTTTCTGTATACCAACAGCAGGGCCCAAAGACCATCATGAGGCATGACGTTGCTCAGAAGGCACAGATGACACATTCGGTAGCCAGTGATTTGTCTCCGAAAATGTTGCCGTCGCGAGCGTCCTCAGATATGGAGAAGGCACACCACTGTTACAACACTTCACTGGTGAAAGCCTCGGGTCTACTTGTGACCACCAAGTTTGCTGTTGGAAACACTGCCCCCTACTTTGAGCATGCCGCTCAGCCGACATTCGACTTAGCTGAAGTAGTCTGCTGCATGACCTCCTGGCAAGGAGTGGCAGGCACACTCTTTCTTTCGAGAAAACTCACTCTTCCTCCTGAGAAGTTCCTGCGGGGTGCCCAAGTTGGGCGCCCGCCCACCCCTACTCCGGGTCTTTTCCTTCAGTTTTCTGGCCCCAAGCTTCCTGTTCCAAAGGGGCCAAAAATGCTTTAGCCCTCAGGATCCAGTTTCTACGTGCAAACCCAGCCTGTGGAGCAGCACCTTCTGCTCAGCTACAAGAGAGCCATGCGAGACACCAGGCGCTCCTGTGAGGAGCCTTTTGGAAGCAGAGGTTCTGCGCAAGGGGACGTGCCTAGCCACGATAGCGCTTTAGTCAGGTGTTGTCGACTTTGGAACTTTCAATCTCCCAGCAGTGCTTCGGGAAAGCTGTCCATCATGTCAGGCTGGTTGTCAAGTCACATTTCTGCTGGAGGTGAAGGGTCGTCAGCTTTGACTTCGTCGAATCCATGTTACTCGCCGGATATGATTCAGTGCAGCTAATAGCTAAGCCGGGAGTCTGACAGCCATTGCACGTGACACCGTCTCCCACTCTGTTACCAAGACTGCTTTCCAGAGTTGGAGGTCTTGCTCTCCGCCGGAGTAAGCCATGTGTTGCCCTGCCCTCTGCATGCACAGAGTGGAGGCCAACCACCTATGTGGCTGCAGGTTACTCAGAAGACGCAGTTGACACTTTGGCTACAACGTGTTCTTCCTTGACCTGGGTCCAGGCGTGAGAGAGCCTGCAGTCCTGAGAGGCCTACCAGTGTTAAAGCAGTACCTTCACTAAGGCTTCTCAGAAAGATCTGCACTGCAACACTTTTCACGGCACACCTAGAACTTCCTTTGGCGGCATGGGGCCAGGTTGCCTAACCACTAGCCAAGACGGCGTTGGGATGAGCTCCTAGTGAGGAACTGCATACACCCCCTCGTTCTTTCGAGAAAACTCACTCTTCCTCACTTTGCCTCCCAGGGAACTCCTACGGTGATTACAAGACGGGCAGCAGGACTTGTTTTCAGGCAGCTCTGAGCACGCAGCTCTCCGGCTTGCCAACGGGACGGATTTCGCTTTTCTCGTCCAGCCCCCTTTTCACGGTTGCAACACAGCTCATGTAGCTGAAGTTCCAGGGAAGCCAAAGGAGACCCATGTCACATACTGTACCCCTTCGCTGAAAGCACTTTGGAAAGCCAGTGTTCCTCCGGAAGTGAATTGCGCGAGCCACTGAACGCCTTAGTTCGCCTACGTCATGGTACATCTTGCAAAGGCCTAGCAGTCTTCGGAGGGTGACTGCCTATTTCTCCCTCGAGAGGTGAAGTCCAGGTGCTGCTTCAGGGAGCAAGAGGTCAAGTATGAATTCCGAGAACTCGTGTAAGCACGGTGTTTTTCCAAAAGCATCTCAGGGTTACAAAGGGAGGCCCCCTTGCATTGGCCAGAAGCCCCGTTATAAACGTGTTCTTCAGGCATCCTCTAAGCTCTCCAAATCGAGCTCTCCGATGGAGGAAAAACCTTGTTGCCCAGCCTCCTGCAAAGAAAACAGTAGAGACCAAAGACCCTTGTGGCTGGGTGTTGCTCAGCAGGCACAGATGCCACTTCTGCTCCACAGTGTCCTTCCTCGGAATACGGTGCAGGCGCTCGCATCCTCATCCTTTCAGAGTCTTGAAAGGCCCACCAGCATTTACAGCAGTTCAGTCGGGAAGGCCTCTTTGAACCTGCTGACTGTGACTGTGCTGGTGGAAAGAAACACTGCACCTTACCTTGAGTCTGGCGCTCGGCTGACTTTTCGCCCTAGTTAACGTCCTCTGCTGGATGTACTCGTAGCAAGGAATTGCCAGCACTCTGTTTCCTTGGGCAAAGTCTCCGTTCCTCCCCGGGTATCCCTGCAGGGTTGAGAAGGTTGGCGACTGCAAGGGCTTTTCATTAAGCACTCATCATCGAAAACACGGACCTTCCTTGCAACACGCGGGCAAGTTTCCTTACCACTGGCCAAGAAGGCTTTGGGATGAGAAAGTAGCAAGGAACTGCACACAGTCCACTCCGTTCAAGAAAATTCACTCTGCCTCAGGTTGCCTCTCAGGGTAATCCAGGGATGAATATAAGATTGGCAACAGGACTGTTTCTCAGGCAGCTCTGAGGACGCAGCTCTCCGGTTTGTCACTGGGGCAAATTGTGCCGTTCCCGTCCCCCTCCACTTCCAGGGTTGACACCTAGCTCATGTACCTGAAGTCACAAGTAGGCCACATAGACACATGCCACACACATGGACCCTTCCATGAAAACATTTTGGCAAGCAGAAGTCCTCCTGAGGTGAATGGCGTGAGCCAGTGAACGCCTTAGTGTCGCCTTCCTCACCGTGGATCTTGCAAAGGCCTAACAGTCTTCAAAGGCTGAGAGCACATGTCTCCAGCTGGATCTGAAGGCGACGTGCTGCTTGCGAAGGGAAGACGTCAGCTATGAATTCTGAGAACCCTTGCCATGGCGGTGTTTGTTCCAGTGCAGCTCAGGTTCACCAACTGGGGTCCCCTTGCATTGCACAGCAGACAAGGGAGAAAACTCTTCCTGAGGATTCTTCTAAGCTGTGGCTATCTGGCTCTCCGACGGAGGAAGCACATTGTTGCCTGGCCTTCTGCATACCAACAGTAGGGCCCAAAGACCATCATGAGGCATGAGGTTGCTCAGAAGGCACAGATGACACTTTCGGTACACAGAGATTTTCCTCGGAAAATGGGGCAGTCGCGAGCGTCCTCAGATATGGAAAAGGCACACCAGCGTTACAGCACTTCAGTGGTGGAAGCCTCAGGTCTACTTGTGACCACCAAGTTTGTTGATGGAAACACTGCCCCTTACTTTGAGTATGCCGCTCAGCCGACATTCGCCTTAGATGAAGTAGTCTGCTGCATGACCTCCTGGCAAGGAGTGGCAGGCACACTGTTTCTTTGGAGAAAACTCACTCTTCCTCCCGAGGAGTTCCTGCGGGGTGCCCATGTTGGGCGCCCGCCCACCCCTACTCCGGGTCTTTTCCTTCAGTTTTCTGGCCCCAAACCTCCTGTTCCAAAGGGGCCAATAATGCTTTAGCCCTCAGGATCCAGTTTCTACGTGCAAACCCAGACTGTGGAGCAGCACCTTCTGCTCAGCTACAAGAGAGCCATGCGACACACCAGGCGCTCCTGTGAGGAGCCTTTTGGAAACAGAGGTTCTGCACAAGGTGACGAGCCTAGCCAAGACAGCGCTTCAGTCAGGTGTTGTCGACTTTGGAACTTTCAATCTCCCAGCAGTGCTTCGGGAAAGGTGTCCATCATTTCAGGCTGGTTGTCAAGTCACATTTCTGCTGCAGGTGAAGGGTCGTCAGCTTTGACATCGTAGAATTCATGTTACTCGCCGGATATGATTCAGTGCAGCTAATAGCTAAGCTGGGAGTCTGACAGGCATTGCACGTGACACCGTCCCCCACTCTCTTACCAAGACTGCTTTCCTGAGTTGGAGGTCTGGCTGTCGGCCGGAGCAAGCCGTGTGTTGCCCTGCCCTCTGCATGCACAGAGTGGAGGCCAACCACCCATGTGGCTGCAGGTTACTCAGAAGCCGCAGTTGACACTTTGGCTACAACGTGTTCTTCCTTGACCTGGGTTCAGGTGTGAGAGAGCCTGCAGTCCTGAGAGGCCTACCAGTGTTACAGCAGTACCTTCACTAAGGCTTCTTAGAAAAATCTGCACTGCAACACTTTTCACGGCACACGGGGCCCTTCCTTTGGCAGCATGGGGGCAGGTTTCCTAACCACTAGCCAAGAAGGCGTTGGGATGAGCTCCTAGTGAGGAACCGCACACACCCCTGTTTTTTTCGAGAAAACTCACTCTTCCTCACTTTGCCTTCCAGGAAACACCTACGGTGATTACACGACGGGCAGCAGGACTTTTTTCCAGGCAGCTCTGAGCACGCAGCTCTCCGGCTTGCCAACGGGACGGATTTCGCTTTTCTCGTCCAGCCCCCTTTTCACAGTTGCAACACAGCTCATGTAGCTGAAGTTCCAGGGAAGCCAAAGGAGACCCATGTCACATACTGTACCCCTTCGCTGAAAGCACTTTGGAAAGCCAGTGTTCCTCCGGAAGTGAATTGCGCGAGCCAGTGAATGCCTTCATTTTGCCTAGGTCATGGTACATCTTGCAAAGGCCTAGCAGTCTTCGGAGGGTGACTGCCTATTTCTCCCTCGAGAGGTGAAGTCCAGGTGCTGCTTCAGGGAGCAAGAGGTCAAGTATGAATTCCGAGAACTCGTGTAAGCACGGTGTTTTTCCAAAAGCAGCTCAGGGTTACAAAGGGAGGCCCCTTTGCATTGGCCAGAAGCCCCGTTATAAACGTGTTCTTCAGGCATCCTCTAAGCTCTCCAAATCGAGCTCTCCGATGGAGGAAAAACCTTGTTGCCCAGCCTCCTGCATACAAAACAGTAGAGACCAAAGACCCTTGTGGCTGGGTGTTGCTCAGCAGGCACAGATGCCACTTCTGCTCCACAGTGACCTTCCTCGGAAGACGGTGCAGACGCTCGTATCCTCATCCTGTCAGAGTCTTAAAAGGCACATCAGCATGTACAGCAGTTCAGTCGGGAAGGCCTCTTTGAACCTGCTGACTGTGACTGTGCTGGTGGAAAGAAACACAGCACCTTACCTTGAGTCTGGCGCTCGGCTGACTTACGCCCTAGATAAACACCTCTGCTGTATGTATTCCTAGCAAGCAGTTGCCAGCATTCTCTTTCCTTGGGCAAAGTCTCCGTTCCTCCCCGGGTATTCCCGCAGGGTTGAGAAGGTTGGCGACTGCAGGGCCTTTCATTATGCACTCATCGTCGAAAACATGGACCTTCCTTGCAACACGCGGGCAAGGTTCCTTACCACTGGCCAAGAAGGCTTTGGGATGAGAACCTAGCAAGGAACTGCACGCACTCCGCTCCGTTCAAGAAAATTCACTCTGCCTCAGGTTGCCTCTCAGGGTAATCCAGGGATGAATATAAGATTGGCAACAGGACTGTTTCTCAGGCAGCTCTGAGGACGCAGCTCTCCGGTTTGTCACCGGGGCAAATTGTGCCGTTCCCGTCCCCCTCCACTTTTATGGTTGACACCTAGCTCATGTACCTGAAGTTCACAAGCAGGCCACATAGACACATGCCACACACATGGGCCCTTCCATGAAAACACTTTGGCAAGCAGGAGTCCTCCTGAGGTGAATGGCGTGAGCCAGTGAACGCCTTAGTGTCGCCTTCCTCACCGTGGATCTTGCAAAGGCCTAACAGCCTTCAAAGGCTGAGAGCACATGTCTCCAGCTGGATCTGAAGTCGACGAGCTGCTTGCGAAGGGAAGACGTCAGCTGTGGATTCTGAGAACACTTGCCATGGAGGTGTTTGTTCCAGTGCAGCTCAGGTTTACCAACTGGGGTCCCCTTGCGTTGCACAGCAGACCAGGGAGAAAACTCTTTCTGAGGATTCTTCTAAGCTGTGGATACCTGGCTACCCACGGAGGAAGCACATTGTTGCCTGGGCTTCTGCATACCAACAGCAGGGCCCAAAGACCATCATGAGGCATGACGTTGCTCAGAAGGCACAGATGACACATTCGGTAGCCAGTGATTTGTCTCCGAAAATGTTGCCGTCGCGAGCGTCCTCAGATATGGAGAAGGCACACCACTGTTACAACACTTCACTGGTGAAAGCCTCGGGTCTACTTGTGACCACCAAGTTTGCTGTTGGAAACACTGCCCCCTACTTTGAGCATGCCGCTCAGCCGACATTCGACTTAGCTGAAGTAGTCTGCTGCATGACCTCCTGGCAAGGAGTGGCAGGCACACTGTTTCTTTGGAGAAAACTCACTCTTCCTCCCGAGGAGTTCCTGCGGGGTGCCCATGTTGGGCGCCCGCCCACCCCTACTCCGGGTCTTTTCCTTCAGTTTTCTGGCCCCAAACCTCCTGTTCCAAAGGGGCCAATAATGCTTTAGCCCTCAGGATCCAGTTTCTACGTGCAAACCCAGACTGTGGAGCAGCACCTTCTGCTCAGCTACAAGAGAGCCATGCGACACACCAGGCGCTCCTGTGAGGAGCCTTTTGGAAACAGAGGTTCTGCACAAGGTGACGAGCCTAGCCAAGACAGCGCTTCAGTCAGGTGTTGTCGACTTTGGAACTTTCAATCTCCCAGCAGTGCTTCGGGAAAGGTGTCCATCATTTCAGGCTGGTTGTCAAGTCACATTTCTGCTGCAGGTGAAGGGTCGTCAGCTTTGACATCGTAGAATTCATGTTACTCGCCGGATATGATTCAGTGCAGCTAATAGCTAAGCTGGGAGTCTGACAGGCATTGCACGTGACACCGTCCCCCACTCTCTTACCAAGACTGCTTTCCTGAGTTGGAGGTCTGGCTGTCGGCCGGAGCAAGCCGTGTGTTGCCCTGCCCTCTGCATGCACAGAGTGGAGGCCAACCACCCATGTGGCTGCAGGTTACTCAGAAGCCGCAGTTGACACTTTGGCTACAACGTGTTCTTCCTTGACCTGGGTTCAGGTGTGAGAGAGCCTGCAGTCCTGAGAGGCCTACCAGTGTTACAGCAGTACCTTCACTAAGGCTTCTTAGAAAAATCTGCACTGCAACACTTTTCACGGCACACGGGGCCCTTCCTTTGGCAGCATGGGGGCAGGTTTCCTAACCACTAGCCAAGAAGGCGTTGGGATGAGCTCCTAGTGAGGAACCGCACACACCCCTGTTTTTTTCGAGAAAACTCACTCTTCCTCACTTTGCCTTCCAGGAAACACCTACGGTGATTACACGACGGGCAGCAGGACTTTTTTCCAGGCAGCTCTGAGCACGCAGCTCTCCGGCTTGCCAACGGGACGGATTTCGCTTTTCTCGTCCAGCCCCCTTTTCACAGTTGCAACACAGCTCATGTAGCTGAAGTTCCAGGGAAGCCAAAGGAGACCCATGTCACATACTGTACCCCTTCGCTGAAAGCACTTTGGAAAGCCAGTGTTCCTCCGGAAGTGAATTGCGCGAGCCAGTGAATGCCTTCATTTTGCCTAGGTCATGGTACATCTTGCAAAGGCCTAGCAGTCTTCGGAGGGTGACTGCCTATTTCTCCCTCGAGAGGTGAAGTCCAGGTGCTGCTTCAGGGAGCAAGAGGTCAAGTATGAATTCCGAGAACTCGTGTAAGCACGGTGTTTTTCCAAAAGCAGCTCAGGGTTACAAAGGGAGGCCCCTTTGCATTGGCCAGAAGCCCCGTTATAAACGTGTTCTTCAGGCATCCTCTAAGCTCTCCAAATCGAGCTCTCCGATGGAGGAAAAACCTTGTTGCCCAGCCTCCTGCATACAAAACAGTAGAGACCAAAGACCCTTGTGGCTGGGTGTTGCTCAGCAGGCACAGATGCCACTTCTGCTCCACAGTGACCTTCCTCGGAAGACGGTGCAGACGCTCGTATCCTCATCCTGTCAGAGTCTTAAAAGGCACATCAGCATGTACAGCAGTTCAGTCGGGAAGGCCTCTTTGAACCTGCTGACTGTGACTGTGCTGGTGGAAAGAAACACAGCACCTTACCTTGAGTCTGGCGCTCGGCTGACTTACGCCCTAGATAAACACCTCTGCTGTATGTATTCCTAGCAAGCAGTTGCCAGCATTCTCTTTCCTTGGGCAAAGTCTCCGTTCCTCCCCGGGTATTCCCGCAGGGTTGAGAAGGTTGGCGACTGCAGGGCCTTTCATTATGCACTCATCGTCGAAAACATGGACCTTCCTTGCAACACGCGGGCAAGGTTCCTTACCACTGGCCAAGAAGGCTTTGGGATGAGAACCTAGCAAGGAACTGCACGCACTCCGCTCCGTTCAAGAAAATTCACTCTGCCTCAGGTTGCCTCTCAGGGTAATCCAGGGATGAATATAAGATTGGCAACAGGACTGTTTCTCAGGCAGCTCTGAGGACGCAGCTCTCCGGTTTGTCACCGGGGCAAATTGTGCCGTTCCCGTCCCCCTCCACTTTTATGGTTGACACCTAGCTCATGTACCTGAAGTTCACAAGCAGGCCACATAGACACATGCCACACACATGGGCCCTTCCATGAAAACACTTTGGCAAGCAGGAGTCCTCCTGAGGTGAATGGCGTGAGCCAGTGAACGCCTTAGTGTCGCCTTCCTCACCGTGGATCTTGCAAAGGCCTAACAGCCTTCAAAGGCTGAGAGCACATGTCTCCAGCTGGATCTGAAGTCGACGAGCTGCTTGCGAAGGGAAGACGTCAGCTGTGGATTCTGAGAACACTTGCCATGGAGGTGTTTGTTCCAGTGCAGCTCAGGTTTACCAACTGGGGTCCCCTTGCGTTGCACAGCAGACCAGGGAGAAAACTCTTTCTGAGGATTCTTCTAAGCTGTGGATACCTGGCTACCCACGGAGGAAGCACATTGTTGCCTGGGCTTCTGCATACCAACAGCAGGGCCCAAAGACCATCATGAGGCATGACGTTGCTCAGAAGGCACAGATGACACATTCGGTAGCCAGTGATTTGTCTCCGAAAATGTTGCCGTCGCGAGCGTCCTCAGATATGGAGAAGGCACACCACTGTTACAACACTTCACTGGTGAAAGCCTCGGGTCTACTTGTGACCACCAAGTTTGCTGTTGGAAACACTGCCCCCTACTTTGAGCATGCCGCTCAGCCGACATTCGACTTAGCTGAAGTAGTCTGCTGCATGACCTCCTGGCAAGGAGTGGCAGGCACACTGTTTCTTTGGAGAAAACTCACTCTTCCTCCCGAGGAGTTCCTGCGGGGTGCCCATGTTGGGCGCCCGCCCACCCCTACTCCGGGTCTTTTCCTTCAGTTTTCTGGCCCCAAACCTCCTGTTCCAAAGGGGCCAATAATGCTTTAGCCCTCAGGATCCAGTTTCTACGTGCAAACCCAGACTGTGGAGCAGCACCTTCTGCTCAGCTACAAGAGAGCCATGCGACACACCAGGCGCTCCTGTGAGGAGCCTTTTGGAAACAGAGGTTCTGCACAAGGTGACGAGCCTAGCCAAGACAGCGCTTCAGTCAGGTGTTGTCGACTTTGGAACTTTCAATCTCCCAGCAGTGCTTCGGGAAAGGTGTCCATCATTTCAGGCTGGTTGTCAAGTCACATTTCTGCTGCAGGTGAAGGGTCGTCAGCTTTGACATCGTAGAATTCATGTTACTCGCCGGATATGATTCAGTGCAGCTAATAGCTAAGCTGGGAGTCTGACAGGCATTGCACGTGACACCGTCCCCCACTCTCTTACCAAGACTGCTTTCCTGAGTTGGAGGTCTGGCTGTCGGCCGGAGCAAGCCGTGTGTTGCCCTGCCCTCTGCATGCACAGAGTGGAGGCCAACCACCCATGTGGCTGCAGGTTACTCAGAAGCCGCAGTTGACACTTTGGCTACAACGTGTTCTTCCTTGACCTGGGTTCAGGTGTGAGAGAGCCTGCAGTCCTGAGAGGCCTACCAGTGTTACAGCAGTACCTTCACTAAGGCTTCTTAGAAAAATCTGCACTGCAACACTTTTCACGGCACACGGGGCCCTTCCTTTGGCAGCATGGGGGCAGGTTTCCTAACCACTAGCCAAGAAGGCGTTGGGATGAGCTCCTAGTGAGGAACCGCACACACCCCTGTTTTTTTCGAGAAAACTCACTCTTCCTCACTTTGCCTTCCAGGAAACACCTACGGTGATTACACGACGGGCAGCAGGACTTTTTTCCAGGCAGCTCTGAGCACGCAGCTCTCCGGCTTGCCAACGGGACGGATTTCGCTTTTCTCGTCCAGCCCCCTTTTCACAGTTGCAACACAGCTCATGTAGCTGAAGTTCCAGGGAAGCCAAAGGAGACCCATGTCACATACTGTACCCCTTCGCTGAAAGCACTTTGGAAAGCCAGTGTTCCTCCGGAAGTGAATTGCGCGAGCCAGTGAATGCCTTCATTTTGCCTAGGTCATGGTACATCTTGCAAAGGCCTAGCAGTCTTCGGAGGGTGACTGCCTATTTCTCCCTCGAGAGGTGAAGTCCAGGTGCTGCTTCAGGGAGCAAGAGGTCAAGTATGAATTCCGAGAACTCGTGTAAGCACGGTGTTTTTCCAAAAGCAGCTCAGGGTTACAAAGGGAGGCCCCTTTGCATTGGCCAGAAGCCCCGTTATAAACGTGTTCTTCAGGCATCCTCTAAGCTCTCCAAATCGAGCTCTCCGATGGAGGAAAAACCTTGTTGCCCAGCCTCCTGCATACAAAACAGTAGAGACCAAAGACCCTTGTGGCTGGGTGTTGCTCAGCAGGCACAGATGCCACTTCTGCTCCACAGTGACCTTCCTCGGAAGACGGTGCAGACGCTCGTATCCTCATCCTGTCAGAGTCTTAAAAGGCACATCAGCATGTACAGCAGTTCAGTCGGGAAGGCCTCTTTGAACCTGCTGACTGTGACTGTGCTGGTGGAAAGAAACACAGCACCTTACCTTGAGTCTGGCGCTCGGCTGACTTACGCCCTAGATAAACACCTCTGCTGTATGTATTCCTAGCAAGCAGTTGCCAGCATTCTCTTTCCTTGGGCAAAGTCTCCGTTCCTCCCCGGGTATTCCCGCAGGGTTGAGAAGGTTGGCGACTGCAGGGCCTTTCATTATGCACTCATCGTCGAAAACATGGACCTTCCTTGCAACACGCGGGCAAGGTTCCTTACCACTGGCCAAGAAGGCTTTGGGATGAGAACCTAGCAAGGAACTGCACGCACTCCGCTCCGTTCAAGAAAATTCACTCTGCCTCAGGTTGCCTCTCAGGGTAATCCAGGGATGAATATAAGATTGGCAACAGGACTGTTTCTCAGGCAGCTCTGAGGACGCAGCTCTCCGGTTTGTCACCGGGGCAAATTGTGCCGTTCCCGTCCCCCTCCACTTTTATGGTTGACACCTAGCTCATGTACCTGAAGTTCACAAGCAGGCCACATAGACACATGCCACACACATGGGCCCTTCCATGAAAACACTTTGGCAAGCAGGAGTCCTCCTGAGGTGAATGGCGTGAGCCAGTGAACGCCTTAGTGTCGCCTTCCTCACCGTGGATCTTGCAAAGGCCTAACAGCCTTCAAAGGCTGAGAGCACATGTCTCCAGCTGGATCTGAAGTCGACGAGCTGCTTGCGAAGGGAAGACGTCAGCTGTGGATTCTGAGAACACTTGCCATGGAGGTGTTTGTTCCAGTGCAGCTCAGGTTTACCAACTGGGGTCCCCTTGCGTTGCACAGCAGACCAGGGAGAAAACTCTTTCTGAGGATTCTTCTAAGCTGTGGATACCTGGCTACCCACGGAGGAAGCACATTGTTGCCTGGGCTTCTGCATACCAACAGCAGGGCCCAAAGACCATCATGAGGCATGACGTTGCTCAGAAGGCACAGATGACACATTCGGTAGCCAGTGATTTGTCTCCGAAAATGTTGCCGTCGCGAGCGTCCTCAGATATGGAGAAGGCACACCACTGTTACAACACTTCACTGGTGAAAGCCTCGGGTCTACTTGTGACCACCAAGTTTGCTGTTGGAAACACTGCCCCCTACTTTGAGCATGCCGCTCAGCCGACATTCGACTTAGCTGAAGTAGTCTGCTGCATGACCTCCTGGCAAGGAGTGGCAGGCACACTGTTTCTTTGGAGAAAACTCACTCTTCCTCCCGAGGAGTTCCTGCGGGGTGCCCATGTTGGGCGCCCGCCCACCCCTACTCCGGGTCTTTTCCTTCAGTTTTCTGGCCCCAAACCTCCTGTTCCAAAGGGGCCAATAATGCTTTAGCCCTCAGGATCCAGTTTCTACGTGCAAACCCAGACTGTGGAGCAGCACCTTCTGCTCAGCTACAAGAGAGCCATGCGACACACCAGGCGCTCCTGTGAGGAGCCTTTTGGAAACAGAGGTTCTGCACAAGGTGACGAGCCTAGCCAAGACAGCGCTTCAGTCAGGTGTTGTCGACTTTGGAACTTTCAATCTCCCAGCAGTGCTTCGGGAAAGGTGTCCATCATTTCAGGCTGGTTGTCAAGTCACATTTCTGCTGCAGGTGAAGGGTCGTCAGCTTTGACATCGTAGAATTCATGTTACTCGCCGGATATGATTCAGTGCAGCTAATAGCTAAGCTGGGAGTCTGACAGGCATTGCACGTGACACCGTCCCCCACTCTCTTACCAAGACTGCTTTCCTGAGTTGGAGGTCTGGCTGTCGGCCGGAGCAAGCCGTGTGTTGCCCTGCCCTCTGCATGCACAGAGTGGAGGCCAACCACCCATGTGGCTGCAGGTTACTCAGAAGCCGCAGTTGACACTTTGGCTACAACGTGTTCTTCCTTGACCTGGGTTCAGGTGTGAGAGAGCCTGCAGTCCTGAGAGGCCTACCAGTGTTACAGCAGTACCTTCACTAAGGCTTCTTAGAAAAATCTGCACTGCAACACTTTTCACGGCACACGGGGCCCTTCCTTTGGCAGCATGGGGGCAGGTTTCCTAACCACTAGCCAAGAAGGCGTTGGGATGAGCTCCTAGTGAGGAACCGCACACACCCCTGTTTTTTTCGAGAAAACTCACTCTTCCTCACTTTGCCTTCCAGGAAACACCTACGGTGATTACACGACGGGCAGCAGGACTTTTTTCCAGGCAGCTCTGAGCACGCAGCTCTCCGGCTTGCCAACGGGACGGATTTCGCTTTTCTCGTCCAGCCCCCTTTTCACAGTTGCAACACAGCTCATGTAGCTGAAGTTCCAGGGAAGCCAAAGGAGACCCATGTCACATACTGTACCCCTTCGCTGAAAGCACTTTGGAAAGCCAGTGTTCCTCCGGAAGTGAATTGCGCGAGCCAGTGAATGCCTTCATTTTGCCTAGGTCATGGTACATCTTGCAAAGGCCTAGCAGTCTTCGGAGGGTGACTGCCTATTTCTCCCTCGAGAGGTGAAGTCCAGGTGCTGCTTCAGGGAGCAAGAGGTCAAGTATGAATTCCGAGAACTCGTGTAAGCACGGTGTTTTTCCAAAAGCAGCTCAGGGTTACAAAGGGAGGCCCCTTTGCATTGGCCAGAAGCCCCGTTATAAACGTGTTCTTCAGGCATCCTCTAAGCTCTCCAAATCGAGCTCTCCGATGGAGGAAAAACCTTGTTGCCCAGCCTCCTGCATACAAAACAGTAGAGACCAAAGACCCTTGTGGCTGGGTGTTGCTCAGCAGGCACAGATGCCACTTCTGCTCCACAGTGACCTTCCTCGGAAGACGGTGCAGACGCTCGTATCCTCATCCTGTCAGAGTCTTAAAAGGCACATCAGCATGTACAGCAGTTCAGTCGGGAAGGCCTCTTTGAACCTGCTGACTGTGACTGTGCTGGTGGAAAGAAACACAGCACCTTACCTTGAGTCTGGCGCTCGGCTGACTTACGCCCTAGATAAACACCTCTGCTGTATGTATTCCTAGCAAGCAGTTGCCAGCATTCTCTTTCCTTGGGCAAAGTCTCCGTTCCTCCCCGGGTATTCCCGCAGGGTTGAGAAGGTTGGCGACTGCAGGGCCTTTCATTATGCACTCATCGTCGAAAACATGGACCTTCCTTGCAACACGCGGGCAAGGTTCCTTACCACTGGCCAAGAAGGCTTTGGGATGAGAACCTAGCAAGGAACTGCACGCACTCCGCTCCGTTCAAGAAAATTCACTCTGCCTCAGGTTGCCTCTCAGGGTAATCCAGGGATGAATATAAGATTGGCAACAGGACTGTTTCTCAGGCAGCTCTGAGGACGCAGCTCTCCGGTTTGTCACCGGGGCAAATTGTGCCGTTCCCGTCCCCCTCCACTTTTATGGTTGACACCTAGCTCATGTACCTGAAGTTCACAAGCAGGCCACATAGACACATGCCACACACATGGGCCCTTCCATGAAAACACTTTGGCAAGCAGGAGTCCTCCTGAGGTGAATGGCGTGAGCCAGTGAACGCCTTAGTGTCGCCTTCCTCACCGTGGATCTTGCAAAGGCCTAACAGCCTTCAAAGGCTGAGAGCACATGTCTCCAGCTGGATCTGAAGTCGACGAGCTGCTTGCGAAGGGAAGACGTCAGCTGTGGATTCTGAGAACACTTGCCATGGAGGTGTTTGTTCCAGTGCAGCTCAGGTTTACCAACTGGGGTCCCCTTGCGTTGCACAGCAGACCAGGGAGAAAACTCTTTCTGAGGATTCTTCTAAGCTGTGGATACCTGGCTACCCACGGAGGAAGCACATTGTTGCCTGGGCTTCTGCATACCAACAGCAGGGCCCAAAGACCATCATGAGGCATGACGTTGCTCAGAAGGCACAGATGACACATTCGGTAGCCAGTGATTTGTCTCCGAAAATGTTGCCGTCGCGAACGTCCTCAGATATGGAGAAGGCACACCACTGTTACAACACTTCACTGGTGAAAGCCTCGGGTCTACTTGTGACCACCAAGTTTGCTGTTGGAAACACTGCCCCCTACTTTGAGCATGCCGCTCAGCCGACATTCGACTTAGCTGAAGTAGTCTGCTGCATGACCTCCTGGCAAGGAGTGGCAGGCACACTGTTTCTTTGGAGAAAACTCACTCTTCCTCCCGAGGAGTTCCTGCGGGGTGCCCATGTTGGGCGCCCGCCCACCCCTACTCCGGGTCTTTTCCTTCAGTTTTCTGGCCCCAAACCTCCTGTTCCAAAGGGGCCAATAATGCTTTAGCCCTCAGGATCCAGTTTCTACGTGCAAACCCAGACTGTGGAGCAGCACCTTCTGCTCAGCTACAAGAGAGCCATGCGACACACCAGGCGCTCCTGTGAGGAGCCTTTTGGAAACAGAGGTTCTGCACAAGGTGACGAGCCTAGCCAAGACAGCGCTTCAGTCAGGTGTTGTCGACTTTGGAACTTTCAATCTCCCAGCAGTGCTTCGGGAAAGGTGTCCATCATTTCAGGCTGGTTGTCAAGTCACATTTCTGCTGCAGGTGAAGGGTCGTCAGCTTTGACATCGTAGAATTCATGTTACTCGCCGGATATGATTCAGTGCAGCTAATAGCTAAGCTGGGAGTCTGACAGGCATTGCACGTGACACCGTCCCCCACTCTCTTACCAAGACTGCTTTCCTGAGTTGGAGGTCTGGCTGTCGGCCGGAGCAAGCCGTGTGTTGCCCTGCCCTCTGCATGCACAGAGTGGAGGCCAACCACCCATGTGGCTGCAGGTTACTCAGAAGCCGCAGTTGACACTTTGGCTACAACGTGTTCTTCCTTGACCTGGGTTCAGGTGTGAGAGAGCCTGCAGTCCTGAGAGGCCTACCAGTGTTACAGCAGTACCTTCACTAAGGCTTCTTAGAAAAATCTGCACTGCAACACTTTTCACGGCACACGGGGCCCTTCCTTTGGCAGCATGGGGGCAGGTTTCCTAACCACTAGCCAAGAAGGCGTTGGGATGAGCTCCTAGTGAGGAACCGCACACACCCCTGTTTTTTTCGAGAAAACTCACTCTTCCTCACTTTGCCTTCCAGGAAACACCTACGGTGATTACACGACGGGCAGCAGGACTTTTTTCCAGGCAGCTCTGAGCACGCAGCTCTCCGGCTTGCCAACGGGACGGATTTCGCTTTTCTCGTCCAGCCCCCTTTTCACAGTTGCAACACAGCTCATGTAGCTGAAGTTCCAGGGAAGCCAAAGGAGACCCATGTCACATACTGTACCCCTTCGCTGAAAGCACTTTGGAAAGCCAGTGTTCCTCCGGAAGTGAATTGCGCGAGCCAGTGAATGCCTTCATTTTGCCTAGGTCATGGTACATCTTGCAAAGGCCTAGCAGTCTTCGGAGGGTGACTGCCTATTTCTCCCTCGAGAGGTGAAGTCCAGGTGCTGCTTCAGGGAGCAAGAGGTCAAGTATGAATTCCGAGAACTCGTGTAAGCACGGTGTTTTTCCAAAAGCAGCTCAGGGTTACAAAGGGAGGCCCCTTTGCATTGGCCAGAAGCCCCGTTATAAACGTGTTCTTCAGGCATCCTCTAAGCTCTCCAAATCGAGCTCTCCGATGGAGGAAAAACCTTGTTGCCCAGCCTCCTGCATACAAAACAGTAGAGACCAAAGACCCTTGTGGCTGGGTGTTGCTCAGCAGGCACAGATGCCACTTCTGCTCCACAGTGACCTTCCTCGGAAGACGGTGCAGACGCTCGTATCCTCATCCTGTCAGAGTCTTAAAAGGCACATCAGCATGTACAGCAGTTCAGTCGGGAAGGCCTCTTTGAACCTGCTGACTGTGACTGTGCTGGTGGAAAGAAACACAGCACCTTACCTTGAGTCTGGCGCTCGGCTGACTTACGCCCTAGATAAACACCTCTGCTGTATGTATTCCTAGCAAGCAGTTGCCAGCATTCTCTTTCCTTGGGCAAAGTCTCCGTTCCTCCCCGGGTATTCCCGCAGGGTTGAGAAGGTTGGCGACTGCAGGGCCTTTCATTATGCACTCATCGTCGAAAACATGGACCTTCCTTGCAACACGCGGGCAAGGTTCCTTACCACTGGCCAAGAAGGCTTTGGGATGAGAACCTAGCAAGGAACTGCACGCACTCCGCTCCGTTCAAGAAAATTCACTCTGCCTCAGGTTGCCTCTCAGGGTAATCCAGGGATGAATATAAGATTGGCAACAGGACTGTTTCTCAGGCAGCTCTGAGGACGCAGCTCTCCGGTTTGTCACCGGGGCAAATTGTGCCGTTCCCGTCCCCCTCCACTTTTATGGTTGACACCTAGCTCATGTACCTGAAGTTCACAAGCAGGCCACATAGACACATGCCACACACATGGGCCCTTCCATGAAAACACTTTGGCAAGCAGGAGTCCTCCTGAGGTGAATGGCGTGAGCCAGTGAACGCCTTAGTGTCGCCTTCCTCACCGTGGATCTTGCAAAGGCCTAACAGCCTTCAAAGGCTGAGAGCACATGTCTCCAGCTGGATCTGAAGTCGACGAGCTGCTTGCGAAGGGAAGACGTCAGCTGTGGATTCTGAGAACACTTGCCATGGAGGTGTTTGTTCCAGTGCAGCTCAGGTTTACCAACTGGGGTCCCCTTGCGTTGCACAGCAGACCAGGGAGAAAACTCTTTCTGAGGATTCTTCTAAGCTGTGGATACCTGGCTACCCACGGAGGAAGCACATTGTTGCCTGGGCTTCTGCATACCAACAGCAGGGCCCAAAGACCATCATGAGGCATGACGTTGCTCAGAAGGCACAGATGACACATTCGGTAGCCAGTGATTTGTCTCCGAAAATGTTGCCGTCGCGAGCGTCCTCAGATATGGAGAAGGCACACCACTGTTACAACACTTCACTGGTGAAAGCCTCGGGTCTACTTGTGACCACCAAGTTTGCTGTTGGAAACACTGCCCCCTACTTTGAGCATGCCGCTCAGCCGACATTCGACTTAGCTGAAGTAGTCTGCTGCATGACCTCCTGGCAAGGAGTGGCAGGCACACTGTTTCTTTGGAGAAAACTCACTCTTCCTCCCGAGGAGTTCCTGCGGGGTGCCCATGTTGGGCGCCCGCCCACCCCTACTCCGGGTCTTTTCCTTCAGTTTTCTGGCCCCAAACCTCCTGTTCCAAAGGGGCCAATAATGCTTTAGCCCTCAGGATCCAGTTTCTACGTGCAAACCCAGACTGTGGAGCAGCATCTTCTGCTCAGCTACAAGAGAGCCATGCGACACACCAGGCGCTCCTGTGAGGAGCCTTTTGGAAACAGAGGTTCTGCACAAGGTGACGAGCCTAGCCAAGACAGCGCTTCAGTCAGGTGTTGTCGACTTTGGAACTTTCAATCTCCCAGCAGTGCTTCGGGAAAGGTGTCCATCATTTCAGGCTGGTTGTCAAGTCACATTTCTGCTGCAGGTGAAGGGTCGTCAGCTTTGACATCGTAGAATTCATGTTACTCGCCGGATATGATTCAGTGCAGCTAATAGCTAAGCTGGGAGTCTGACAGGCATTGCACGTGACACCGTCCCCCACTCTCTTACCAAGACTGCTTTCCTGAGTTGGAGGTCTGGCTGTCGGCCGGAGCAAGCCGTGTGTTGCCCTGCCCTCTGCATGCACAGAGTGGAGGCCAACCACCCATGTGGCTGCAGGTTACTCAGAAGCCGCAGTTGACACTTTGGCTACAACGTGTTCTTCCTTGACCTGGGTTCAGGTGTGAGAGAGCCTGCAGTCCTGAGAGGCCTACCAGTGTTACAGCAGTACCTTCACTAAGGCTTCTTAGAAAAATCTGCACTGCAACACTTTTCACGGCACACGGGGCCCTTCCTTTGGCAGCATGGGGGCAGGTTTCCTAACCACTAGCCAAGAAGGCGTTGGGATGAGCTCCTAGTGAGGAACCGCACACACCCCTGTTTTTTTCGAGAAAACTCACTCTTCCTCACTTTGCCTTCCAGGAAACACCTACGGTGATTACACGACGGGCAGCAGGACTTTTTTCCAGGCAGCTCTGAGCACGCAGCTCTCCGGCTTGCCAACGGGACGGATTTCGCTTTTCTCGTCCAGCCCCCTTTTCACAGTTGCAACACAGCTCATGTAGCTGAAGTTCCAGGGAAGCCAAAGGAGACCCATGTCACATACTGTACCCCTTCGCGGAAAGCACTTTGGAAAGCCAGTGTTCCTCCGGAAGTGAATTGCGCGAGCCAGTGAATGCCTTCATTTTGCCTAGGTCATGGTACATCTTGCAAAGGCCTAGCAGTCTTCGGAGGGTGACTGCCTATTTCTCCCTCGAGAGGTGAAGTCCAGGTGCTGCTTCAGGGAGCAAGAGGTCAAGTATGAATTCCGAGAACTCGTGTAAGCACGGTGTTTTTCCAAAAGCAGCTCAGGGTTACAAAGGGAGGCCCCTTTGCATTGGCCAGAAGCCCCGTTATAAACGTGTTCTTCAGGCATCCTCTAAGCTCTCCAAATCGAGCTCTCCGATGGAGGAAAAACCTTGTTGCCCAGCCTCCTGCATACAAAACAGTAGAGACCAAAGACCCTTGTGGCTGGGTGTTGCTCAGCAGGCACAGATGCCACTTCTGCTCCACAGTGACCTTCCTCGGAAGACGGTGCAGACGCTCGTATCCTCATCCTGTCAGAGTCTTAAAAGGCACATCAGCATGTACAGCAGTTCAGTCGGGAAGGCCTCTTTGAACCTGCTGACTGTGACTGTGCTGGTGGAAAGAAACACAGCACCTTACCTTGAGTCTGGCGCTCGGCTGACTTACGCCCTAGATAAACACCTCTGCTGTATGTATTCCTAGCAAGCAGTTGCCAGCATTCTCTTTCCTTGGGCAAAGTCTCCGTTCCTCCCCGGGTATTCCCGCAGGGTTGAGAAGGTTGGCGACTG
Source organism: Balaenoptera acutorostrata (assembly GCF_949987535.1). Lineage (NCBI taxonomy): Eukaryota > Metazoa > Chordata > Mammalia > Artiodactyla > Balaenopteridae > Balaenoptera > Balaenoptera acutorostrata. Next base: position 93,272 of record NW_026646090.1, on the reverse strand, counting down.
CAGGGCCTTTCATTATGCACTCATCGTCGAAAACATGGACCTTCCTTGCAACACGCGGGCAAGGTTCCTTACCACTGGCCAAGAAGGCTTTGGGATGAGAACCTAGCAAGGAACTGCACGCACTCCGCTCCGTTCAAGAAAATTCACTCTGCCTCAGGTTGCCTCTCAGGGTAATCCAGGGATGAATATAAGATTGGCAACAGGACTGTTTCTCAGGCAGCTCTGAGGACGCAGCTCTCCGGTTTGTCACCGGGGCAAATTGTGCCGTTCCCGTCCCCCTCCACTTTTATGGTTGACACCTAGCTCATGTACCTGAAGTTCACAAGCAGGCCACATAGACACATGCCACACACATGGGCCCTTCCATGAAAACACTTTGGCAAGCAGGAGTCCTCCTGAGGTGAATGGCGTGAGCCAGTGAACGCCTTAGTGTCGCCTTCCTCACCGTGGATCTTGCAAAGGCCTAACAGCCTTCAAAGGCTGAGAGCACATGTCTCCAGCTGGATCTGAAGTCGACGAGCTGCTTGCGAAGGGAAGACGTCAGCTGTGGATTCTGAGAACACTTGCCATGGAGGTGTTTGTTCCAGTGCAGCTCAGGTTTACCAACTGGGGTCCCCTTGCGTTGCACAGCAGACCAGGGAGAAAACTCTTTCTGAGGATTCTTCTAAGCTGTGGATACCTGGCTACCCACGGAGGAAGCACATTGTTGCCTGGGCTTCTGCATACCAACAGCAGGGCCCAAAGACCATCATGAGGCATGACGTTGCTCAGAAGGCACAGATGACACATTCGGTAGCCAGTGATTTGTCTCCGAAAATGTTGCCGTCGCGAGCGTCCTCAGATATGGAGAAGGCACACCACTGTTACAACACTTCACTGGTGAAAGCCTCGGGTCTACTTGTGACCACCAAGTTTGCTGTTGGAAACACTGCCCCCTACTTTGAGCATGCCGCTCAGCCGACATTCGACTTAGCTGAAGTAGTCTGCTGCATGACCTCCTGGCAAGGAGTGGCAGGCACACTGTTTCTTTGGAGAAAACTCACTCTTCCTCCCGAGGAGTTCCTGCGGGGTGCCCATGTTGGGCGCCCGCCCACCCCTACTCCGGGTCTTTTCCTTCAGTTTTCTGGCCCCAAACCTCCTGTTCCAAAGGGGCCAATAATGCTTTAGCCCTCAGGATCCAGTTTCTACGTGCAAACCCAGACTGTGGAGCAGCACCTTCTGCTCAGCTACAAGAGAGCCATGCGACACACCAGGCGCTCCTGTGAGGAGCCTTTTGGAAACAGAGGTTCTGCACAAGGTGACGAGCCTAGCCAAGACAGCGCTTCAGTCAGGTGTTGTCGACTTTGGAACTTTCAATCTCCCAGCAGTGCTTCGGGAAAGGTGTCCATCATTTCAGGCTGGTTGTCAAGTCACATTTCTGCTGCAGGTGAAGGGTCGTCAGCTTTGACATCGTAGAATTCATGTTACTCGCCGGATATGATTCAGTGCAGCTAATAGCTAAGCTGGGAGTCTGACAGGCATTGCACGTGACACCGTCCCCCACTCTCTTACCAAGACTGCTTTCCTGAGTTGGAGGTCTGGCTGTCGGCCGGAGCAAGCCGTGTGTTGCCCTGCCCTCTGCATGCACAGAGTGGAGGCCAACCACCCATGTGGCTGCAGGTTACTCAGAAGCCGCAGTTGACACTTTGGCTACAACGTGTTCTTCCTTGACCTGGGTTCAGGTGTGAGAGAGCCTGCAGTCCTGAGAGGCCTACCAGTGTTACAGCAGTACCTTCACTAAGGCTTCTTAGAAAAATCTGCACTGCAACACTTTTCACGGCACACGGGGCCCTTCCTTTGGCAGCATGGGGGCAGGTTTCCTAACCACTAGCCAAGAAGGCGTTGGGATGAGCTCCTAGTGAGGAACCGCACACACCCCTGTTTTTTTCGAGAAAACTCACTCTTCCTCACTTTGCCTTCCAGGAAACACCTACGGTGATTACACGACGGGCAGCAGGACTTTTTTCCAGGCAGCTCTGAGCACGCAGCTCTCCGGCTTGCCAACGGGACGGATTTCGCTTTTCTCGTCCAGCCCCCTTTTCACAGTTGCAACACAGCTCATGTAGCTGAAGTTCCAGGGAAGCCAAAGGAGACCCATGTCACATACTGTACCCCTTCGCTGAAAGCACTTTGGAAAGCCAGTGTTCCTCCGGAAGTGAATTGCGCGAGCCAGTGAATGCCTTCATTTTGCCTAGGTCATGGTACATCTTGCAAAGGCCTAGCAGTCTTCGGAGGGTGACTGCCTATTTCTCCCTCGAGAGGTGAAGTCCAGGTGCTGCTTCAGGGAGCAAGAGGTCAAGTATGAATTCCGAGAACTCGTGTAAGCACGGTGTTTTTCCAAAAGCAGCTCAGGGTTACAAAGGGAGGCCCCTTTGCATTGGCCAGAAGCCCCGTTATAAACGTGTTCTTCAGGCATCCTCTAAGCTCTCCAAATCGAGCTCTCCGATGGAGGAAAAACCTTGTTGCCCAGCCTCCTGCATACAAAACAGTAGAGACCAAAGACCCTTGTGGCTGGGTGTTGCTCAGCAGGCACAGATGCCACTTCTGCTCCACAGTGACCTTCCTCGGAAGACGGTGCAGACGCTCGTATCCTCATCCTGTCAGAGTCTTAAAAGGCACATCAGCATGTACAGCAGTTCAGTCGGGAAGGCCTCTTTGAACCTGCTGACTGTGACTGTGCTGGTGGAAAGAAACACAGCACCTTACCTTGAGTCTGGCGCTCGGCTGACTTACGCCCTAGATAAACACCTCTGCTGTATGTATTCCTAGCAAGCAGTTGCCAGCATTCTCTTTCCTTGGGCAAAGTCTCCGTTCCTCCCCGGGTATTCCCGCAGGGTTGAGAAGGTTGGCGACTGCAGGGCCTTTCATTATGCACTCATCGTCGAAAACATGGACCTTCCTTGCAACACGCGGGCAAGGTTCCTTACCACTGGCCAAGAAGGCTTTGGGATGAGAACCTAGCAAGGAACTGCACGCACTCCGCTCCGTTCAAGAAAATTCACTCTGCCTCAGGTTGCCTCTCAGGGTAATCCAGGGATGAATATAAGATTGGCAACAGGACTGTTTCTCAGGCAGCTCTGAGGACGCAGCTCTCCGGTTTGTCACCGGGGCAAATTGTGCCGTTCCCGTCCCCCTCCACTTTTATGGTTGACACCTAGCTCATGTACCTGAAGTTCACAAGCAGGCCACATAGACACATGCCACACACATGGGCCCTTCCATGAAAACACTTTGGCAAGCAGGAGTCCTCCTGAGGTGAATGGCGTGAGCCAGTGAACGCCTTAGTGTCGCCTTCCTCACCGTGGATCTTGCAAAGGCCTAACAGCCTTCAAAGGCTGAGAGCACATGTCTCCAGCTGGATCTGAAGTCGACGAGCTGCTTGCGAAGGGAAGACGTCAGCTGTGGATTCTGAGAACACTTGCCATGGAGGTGTTTGTTCCAGTGCAGCTCAGGTTTACCAACTGGGGTCCCCTTGCGTTGCACAGCAGACCAGGGAGAAAACTCTTTCTGAGGATTCTTCTAAGCTGTGGATACCTGGCTACCCACGGAGGAAGCACATTGTTGCCTGGGCTTCTGCATACCAACAGCAGGGCCCAAAGACCATCATGAGGCATGACGTTGCTCAGAAGGCACAGATGACACATTCGGTAGCCAGTGATTTGTCTCCGAAAATGTTGCCGTCGCGAGCGTCCTCAGATATGGAGAAGGCACACCACTGTTACAACACTTCACTGGTGAAAGCCTCGGGTCTACTTGTGACCACCAAGTTTGCTGTTGGAAACACTGCCCCCTACTTTGAGCATGCCGCTCAGCCGACATTCGACTTAGCTGAAGTAGTCTGCTGCATGACCTCCTGGCAAGGAGTGGCAGGCACACTGTTTCTTTGGAGAAAACTCACTCTTCCTCCCGAGGAGTTCCTGCGGGGTGCCCATGTTGGGCGCCCGCCCACCCCTACTCCGGGTCTTTTCCTTCAGTTTTCTGGCCCCAAACCTCCTGTTCCAAAGGGGCCAATAATGCTTTAGCCCTCAGGATCCAGTTTCTACGTGCAAACCCAGACTGTGGAGCAGCACCTTCTGCTCAGCTACAAGAGAGCCATGCGACACACCAGGCGCTCCTGTGAGGAGCCTTTTGGAAACAGAGGTTCTGCACAAGGTGACGAGCCTAGCCAAGACAGCGCTTCAGTCAGGTGTTGTCGACTTTGGAACTTTCAATCTCCCAGCAGTGCTTCGGGAAAGGTGTCCATCATTTCAGGCTGGTTGTCAAGTCACATTTCTGCTGCAGGTGAAGGGTCGTCAGCTTTGACATCGTAGAATTCATGTTACTCGCCGGATATGATTCAGTGCAGCTAATAGCTAAGCTGGGAGTCTGACAGGCATTGCACGTGACACCGTCCCCCACTCTCTTACCAAGACTGCTTTCCTGAGTTGGAGGTCTGGCTGTCGGCCGGAGCAAGCCGTGTGTTGCCCTGCCCTCTGCATGCACAGAGTGGAGGCCAACCACCCATGTGGCTGCAGGTTACTCAGAAGCCGCAGTTGACACTTTGGCTACAACGTGTTCTTCCTTGACCTGGGTTCAGGTGTGAGAGAGCCTGCAGTCCTGAGAGGCCTACCAGTGTTACAGCAGTACCTTCACTAAGGCTTCTTAGAAAAATCTGCACTGCAACACTTTTCACGGCACACGGGGCCCTTCCTTTGGCAGCATGGGGGCAGGTTTCCTAACCACTAGCCAAGAAGGCGTTGGGATGAGCTCCTAGTGAGGAACCGCACACACCCCTGTTTTTTTCGAGAAAACTCACTCTTCCTCACTTTGCCTTCCAGGAAACACCTACGGTGATTACACGACGGGCAGCAGGACTTTTTTCCAGGCAGCTCTGAGCACGCAGCTCTCCGGCTTGCCAACGGGACGGATTTCGCTTTTCTCGTCCAGCCCCCTTTTCACAGTTGCAACACAGCTCATGTAGCTGAAGTTCCAGGGAAGCCAAAGGAGACCCATGTCACATACTGTACCCCTTCGCTGAAAGCACTTTGGAAAGCCAGTGTTCCTCCGGAAGTGAATTGCGCGAGCCAGTGAATGCCTTCATTTTGCCTAGGTCATGGTACATCTTGCAAAGGCCTAGCAGTCTTCGGAGGGTGACTGCCTATTTCTCCCTCGAGAGGTGAAGTCCAGGTGCTGCTTCAGGGAGCAAGAGGTCAAGTATGAATTCCGAGAACTCGTGTAAGCACGGTGTTTTTCCAAAAGCAGCTCAGGGTTACAAAGGGAGGCCCCTTTGCATTGGCCAGAAGCCCCGTTATAAACGTGTTCTTCAGGCATCCTCTAAGCTCTCCAAATCGAGCTCTCCGATGGAGGAAAAACCTTGTTGCCCAGCCTCCTGCATACAAAACAGTAGAGACCAAAGACCCTTGTGGCTGGGTGTTGCTCAGCAGGCACAGATGCCACTTCTGCTCCACAGTGACCTTCCTCGGAAGACGGTGCAGACGCTCGTATCCTCATCCTGTCAGAGTCTTAAAAGGCACATCAGCATGTACAGCAGTTCAGTCGGGAAGGCCTCTTTGAACCTGCTGACTGTGACTGTGCTGGTGGAAAGAAACACAGCACCTTACCTTGAGTCTGGCGCTCGGCTGACTTACGCCCTAGATAAACACCTCTGCTGTATGTATTCCTAGCAAGCAGTTGCCAGCATTCTCTTTCCTTGGGCAAAGTCTCCGTTCCTCCCCGGGTATTCCCGCAGGGTTGAGAAGGTTGGCGACTGCAGGGCCTTTCATTATGCACTCATCGTCGAAAACATGGACCTTCCTTGCAACACGCGGGCAAGGTTCCTTACCACTGGCCAAGAAGGCTTTGGGATGAGAACCTAGCAAGGAACTGCACGCACTCCGCTCCGTTCAAGAAAATTCACTCTGCCTCAGGTTGCCTCTCAGGGTAATCCAGGGATGAATATAAGATTGGCAACAGGACTGTTTCTCAGGCAGCTCTGAGGACGCAGCTCTCCGGTTTGTCACCGGGGCAAATTGTGCCGTTCCCGTCCCCCTCCACTTTTATGGTTGACACCTAGCTCATGTACCTGAAGTTCACAAGCAGGCCACATAGACACATGCCACACACATGGGCCCTTCCATGAAAACACTTTGGCAAGCAGGAGTCCTCCTGAGGTGAATGGCGTGAGCCAGTGAACGCCTTAGTGTCGCCTTCCTCACCGTGGATCTTGCAAAGGCCTAACAGCCTTCAAAGGCTGAGAGCACATGTCTCCAGCTGGATCTGAAGTCGACGAGCTGCTTGCGAAGGGAAGACGTCAGCTGTGGATTCTGAGAACACTTGCCATGGAGGTGTTTGTTCCAGTGCAGCTCAGGTTTACCAACTGGGGTCCCCTTGCGTTGCACAGCAGACCAGGGAGAAAACTCTTTCTGAGGATTCTTCTAAGCTGTGGATACCTGGCTACCCACGGAGGAAGCACATTGTTGCCTGGGCTTCTGCATACCAACAGCAGGGCCCAAAGACCATCATGAGGCATGACGTTGCTCAGAAGGCACAGATGACACATTCGGTAGCCAGTGATTTGTCTCCGAAAATGTTGCCGTCGCGAGCGTCCTCAGATATGGAGAAGGCACACCACTGTTACAACACTTCACTGGTGAAAGCCTCGGGTCTACTTGTGACCACCAAGTTTGCTGTTGGAAACACTGCCCCCTACTTTGAGCATGCCGCTCAGCCGACATTCGACTTAGCTGAAGTAGTCTGCTGCATGACCTCCTGGCAAGGAGTGGCAGGCACACTGTTTCTTTGGAGAAAACTCACTCTTCCTCCCGAGGAGTTCCTGCGGGGTGCCCATGTTGGGCGCCCGCCCACCCCTACTCCGGGTCTTTTCCTTCAGTTTTCTGGCCCCAAACCTCCTGTTCCAAAGGGGCCAATAATGCTTTAGCCCTCAGGATCCAGTTTCTACGTGCAAACCCAGACTGTGGAGCAGCACCTTCTGCTCAGCTACAAGAGAGCCATGCGACACACCAGGCGCTCCTGTGAGGAGCCTTTTGGAAACAGAGGTTCTGCACAAGGTGACGAGCCTAGCCAAGACAGCGCTTCAGTCAGGTGTTGTCGACTTTGGAACTTTCAATCTCCCAGCAGTGCTTCGGGAAAGGTGTCCATCATTTCAGGCTGGTTGTCAAGTCACATTTCTGCTGCAGGTGAAGGGTCGTCAGCTTTGACATCGTAGAATTCATGTTACTCGCCGGATATGATTCAGTGCAGCTAATAGCTAAGCTGGGAGTCTGACAGGCATTGCACGTGACACCGTCCCCCACTCTCTTACCAAGACTGCTTTCCTGAGTTGGAGGTCTGGCTGTCGGCCGGAGCAAGCCGTGTGTTGCCCTGCCCTCTGCATGCACAGAGTGGAGGCCAACCACCCATGTGGCTGCAGGTTACTCAGAAGCCGCAGTTGACACTTTGGCTACAACGTGTTCTTCCTTGACCTGGGTTCAGGTGTGAGAGAGCCTGCAGTCCTGAGAGGCCTACCAGTGTTACAGCAGTACCTTCACTAAGGCTTCTTAGAAAAATCTGCACTGCAACACTTTTCACGGCACACGGGGCCCTTCCTTTGGCAGCATGGGGGCAGGTTTCCTAACCACTAGCCAAGAAGGCGTTGGGATGAGCTCCTAGTGAGGAACCGCACACACCCCTGTTTTTTTCGAGAAAACTCACTCTTCCTCACTTTGCCTTCCAGGAAACACCTACGGTGATTACACGACGGGCAGCAGGACTTTTTTCCAGGCAGCTCTGAGCACGCAGCTCTCCGGCTTGCCAACGGGACGGATTTCGCTTTTCTCGTCCAGCCCCCTTTTCACAGTTGCAACACAGCTCATGTAGCTGAAGTTCCAGGGAAGCCAAAGGAGACCCATGTCACATACTGTACCCCTTCGCTGAAAGCACTTTGGAAAGCCAGTGTTCCTCCGGAAGTGAATTGCGCGAGCCAGTGAATGCCTTCATTTTGCCTAGGTCATGGTACATCTTGCAAAGGCCTAGCAGTCTTCGGAGGGTGACTGCCTATTTCTCCCTCGAGAGGTGAAGTCCAGGTGCTGCTTCAGGGAGCAAGAGGTCAAGTATGAATTCCGAGAACTCGTGTAAGCACGGTGTTTTTCCAAAAGCAGCTCAGGGTTACAAAGGGAGGCCCCTTTGCATTGGCCAGAAGCCCCGTTATAGACGTGTTCTTCAGGCATCCTCTAAGCTCTCCAAATCGAGCTCTCCGATGGAGGAAAAACCTTGTTGCCCAGCCTCCTGCATACAAAACAGTAGAGACCAAAGACCCTTGTGGCTGGGTGTTGCTCAGCAGGCACAGATGCCACTTCTGCTCCACAGTGACCTTCCTCGGAAGACGGTGCAGACGCTCGTATCCTCATCCTGTCAGAGTCTTAAAAGGCACATCAGCATGTACAGCAGTTCAGTCGGGAAGGCCTCTTTGAACCTGCTGACTGTGACTGTGCTGGTGGAAAGAAACACAGCACCTTACCTTGAGTCTGGCGCTCGGCTGACTTACGCCCTAGATAAACACCTCTGCTGTATGTATTCCTAGCAAGCAGTTGCCAGCATTCTCTTTCCTTGGGCAAAGTCTCCGTTCCTCCCCGGGTATTCCCGCAGGGTTGAGAAGGTTGGCGACTGCAGGGCCTTTCATTATGCACTCATCGTCGAAAACATGGACCTTCCTTGCAACACGCGGGCAAGGTTCCTTACCACTGGCCAAGAAGGCTTTGGGATGAGAACCTAGCAAGGAACTGCACGCACTCCGCTCCGTTCAAGAAAATTCACTCTGCCTCAGGTTGCCTCTCAGGGTAATCCAGGGATGAATATAAGATTGGCAACAGGACTGTTTCTCAGGCAGCTCTGAGGACGCAGCTCTCCGGTTTGTCACCGGGGCAAATTGTGCCGTTCCCGTCCCCCTCCACTTTTATGGTTGACACCTAGCTCATGTACCTGAAGTTCACAAGCAGGCCACATAGACACATGCCACACACATGGGCCCTTCCATGAAAACACTTTGGCAAGCAGGAGTCCTCCTGAGGTGAATGGCGTGAGCCAGTGAACGCCTTAGTGTCGCCTTCCTCACCGTGGATCTTGCAAAGGCCTAACAGCCTTCAAAGGCTGAGAGCACATGTCTCCAGCTGGATCTGAAGTCGACGAGCTGCTTGCGAAGGGAAGACGTCAGCTGTGGATTCTGAGAACACTTGCCATGGAGGTGTTTGTTCCAGTGCAGCTCAGGTTTACCAACTGGGGTCCCCTTGCGTTGCACAGCAGACCAGGGAGAAAACTCTTTCTGAGGATTCTTCTAAGCTGTGGATACCTGGCTACCCACGGAGGAAGCACATTGTTGCCTGGGCTTCTGCATACCAACAGCAGGGCCCAAAGACCATCATGAGGCATGACGTTGCTCAGAAGGCACAGATGACACATTCGGTAGCCAGTGATTTGTCTCCGAAAATGTTGCCGTCGCGAGCGTCCTCAGATATGGAGAAGGCACACCACTGTTACAACACTTCACTGGTGAAAGCCTCGGGTCTACTTGTGACCACCAAGTTTGCTGTTGGAAACACTGCCCCCTACTTTGAGCATGCCGCTCAGCCGACATTCGACTTAGCTGAAGTAGTCTGCTGCATGACCTCCTGGCAAGGAGTGGCAGGCACACTGTTTCTTTGGAGAAAACTCACTCTTCCTCCCGAGGAGTTCCTGCGGGGTGCCCATGTTGGGCGCCCGCCCACCCCTACTCCGGGTCTTTTCCTTCAGTTTTCTGGCCCCAAACCTCCTGTTCCAAAGGGGCCAATAATGCTTTAGCCCTCAGGATCCAGTTTCTACGTGCAAACCCAGACTGTGGAGCAGCACCTTCTGCTCAGCTACAAGAGAGCCATGCGACACACCAGGCGCTCCTGTGAGGAGCCTTTTGGAAACAGAGGTTCTGCACAAGGTGACGAGCCTAGCCAAGACAGCGCTTCAGTCAGGTGTTGTCGACTTTGGAACTTTCAATCTCCCAGCAGTGCTTCGGGAAAGGTGTCCATCATTTCAGGCTGGTTGTCAAGTCACATTTCTGCTGCAGGTGAAGGGTCGTCAGCTTTGACATCGTAGAATTCATGTTACTCGCCGGATATGATTCAGTGCAGCTAATAGCTAAGCTGGGAGTCTGACAGGCATTGCACGTGACACCGTCCCCCACTCTCTTACCAAGACTGCTTTCCTGAGTTGGAGGTCTGGCTGTCGGCCGGAGCAAGCCGTGTGTTGCCCTGCCCTCTGCATGCACAGAGTGGAGGCCAACCACCCATGTGGCTGCAGGTTACTCAGAAGCCGCAGTTGACACTTTGGCTACAACGTGTTCTTCCTTGACCTGGGTTCAGGTGTGAGAGAGCCTGCAGTCCTGAGAGGCCTACCAGTGTTACAGCAGTACCTTCACTAAGGCTTCTTAGAAAAATCTGCACTGCAACACTTTTCACGGCACACGGGGCCCTTCCTTTGGCAGCATGGGGGCAGGTTTCCTAACCACTAGCCAAGAAGGCGTTGGGATGAGCTCCTAGTGAGGAACCGCACACACCCCTGTTTTTTTCGAGAAAACTCACTCTTCCTCACTTTGCCTTCCAGGAAACACCTACGGTGATTACACGACGGGCAGCAGGACTTTTTTCCAGGCAGCTCTGAGCACGCAGCTCTCCGGCTTGCCAACGGGACGGATTTCGCTTTTCTCGTCCAGCCCCCTTTTCACAGTTGCAACACAGCTCATGTAGCTGAAGTTCCAGGGAAGCCAAAGGAGACCCATGTCACATACTGTACCCCTTCGCTGAAAGCACTTTGGAAAGCCAGTGTTCCTCCGGAAGTGAATTGCGCGAGCCAGTGAATGCCTTCATTTTGCCTAGGTCATGGTACATCTTGCAAAGGCCTAGCAGTCTTCGGAGGGTGACTGCCTATTTCTCCCTCGAGAGGTGAAGTCCAGGTGCTGCTTCAGGGAGCAAGAGGTCAAGTATGAATTCCGAGAACTCGTGTAAGCACGGTGTTTTTCCAAAAGCAGCTCAGGGTTACAAAGGGAGGCCCCTTTGCATTGGCCAGAAGCCCCGTTATAAACGTGTTCTTCAGGCATCCTCTAAGCTCTCCAAATCGAGCTCTCCGATGGAGGAAAAACCTTGTTGCCCAGCCTCCTGCATACAAAACAGTAGAGACCAAAGACCCTTGTGGCTGGGTGTTGCTCAGCAGGCACAGATGCCACTTCTGCTCCACAGTGACCTTCCTCGGAAGACGGTGCAGACGCTCGTATCCTCATCCTGTCAGAGTCTTAAAAGGCACATCAGCATGTACAGCAGTTCAGTCGGGAAGGCCTCTTTGAACCTGCTGACTGTGACTGTGCTGGTGGAAAGAAACACAGCACCTTACCTTGAGTCTGGCGCTCGGCTGACTTACGCCCTAGATAAACACCTCTGCTGTATGTATTCCTAGCAAGCAGTTGCCAGCATTCTCTTTCCTTGGGCAAAGTCTCCGTTCCTCCCCGGGTATTCCCGCAGGGTTGAGAAGGTTGGCGACTGCAGGGCCTTTCATTATGCACTCATCGTCGAAAACATGGACCTTCCTTGCAACACGCGGGCAAGGTTCCTTACCACTGGCCAAGAAGGCTTTGGGATGAGAACCTAGCAAGGAACTGCACGCACTCCGCTCCGTTCAAGAAAATTCACTCTGCCTCAGGTTGCCTCTCAGGGTAATCCAGGGATGAATATAAGATTGGCAACAGGACTGTTTCTCAGGCAGCTCTGAGGACGCAGCTCTCCGGTTTGTCACTGGGGCAAATTGTGCCGTTCCCGTCCCCCTCCACTTCCAGGGTTGACACCTAGCTCATGTACCTGAAGTCACAAGTAGGCCACATAGACACATGCCACACACATGGACCCTTCCATGAAAACATTTTGGCAAGCAGAAGTCCTCCTGAGGTGAATGGCGTGAGCCAGTGAACGCCTTAGTGTCGCCTTCCTCACCGTGGATCTTGCAAAGACCTAACAGCCTTCAAAGGCTGAGAGCACATGTCTCCAGCTGGATCTGAAGTCGACGAGCTGCTTGCGAAGGGAAGACGTCAGCTGTGGATTCTGAGAACACTTGCCATGGAGGTGTTTGTTCCAGTGCAGCTCAGGTTTACCAACTGGGGTCCCCTTGCGTTGCACAGCAGACCAGGGAGAAAACTCTTTCTGAGGATTCTTCTAAGCTGTGGATACCTGGCTACCCACGGAGGAAGCACATTGTTGCCTGGGCTTCTGCATACCAACAGCAGGGCCCAAAGACCATCATGAGGCATGACGTTGCTCAGAAGGCACAGATGACACATTCGGTAGCCAGTGATTTGTCTCCGAAAATGTTGCCGTCGCGAGCGTCCTCAGATATGGAGAAGGCACACCACTGTTACAACACTTCACTGGTGAAAGCCTCGGGTCTACTTGTGACCACCAAGTTTGCTGTTGGAAACACTGCCCCCTACTTTGAGCATGCCGCTCAGCCGACATTCGACTTAGCTGAAGTAGTCTGCTGCATGACCTCCTGGCAAGGAGTGGCAGGCACACTCTTTCTTTTGAGAAAACTCACTCTTCCTCCTGAGAAGTTCCTGCGGGGTGCCCAAGTTGGGCGCCCGCCCACCCCTACTCCGGGTCTTTTCCTTCAGTTTTCTGGCCCCAAGCTTCCTGTTCCAAAGGGGCCAATAATGCTTTAGCCCTCAGGATCCAGTTTCTACGTGCAAACCCAGACTGTGGAGCAGCACCTTCTGCTCAGCTACAAGAGAGCCATGCGAGACACCAGGCGCTCCTGTGAGGAGCCTTTTGGAAGCAGAGGTTCTGCGCAAGGGGACGTGCCTAGCCACGATAGCGCTTTAGTCAGGTGTTGTCGACTTTGGAACTTTCAATCTCCCAGCAGTGCTTCGGGAAAGCTGTCCATCATGTCAGGCTGGTTGTCAAGTCACATTTCTGCTGGAGGTGAAGGGTCGTCAGCTTTGACTTCGTCGAATCCATGTTACTCGCCGGATATGATTCAGTGCAGCTAATAGCTAAGCCGGGAGTCTGACAGCCATTGCACGTGACACCGTCTCCCACTCTGTTACCAAGACTGCTTTCCAGAGTTGGAGGTCTTGCTCTCCGCCGGAGTAAGCCATGTGTTGCCCTGCCCTCTGCATGCACAGAGTGGAGGCCAACCACCTATGTGGCTGCAGGTTACTCAGAAGACGCAGTTGACACTTTGGCTACAACGTGTTCTTCCTTGACCTGGGTCCAGGCGTGAGAGAGCCTGCAGTCCTGAGAGGCCTACCAGTGTTAAAGCAGTACCTTCACTAAGGCTTCTCAGAAAGATCTGCACTGCAACACTTTTCACGGCACACCTAGAACTTCCTTTGGCGGCATGGGGCCAGGTTGCCTAACCACTAGCCAAGACGGCGTTGGGATGAGCTCCTAGTGAGGAACTGCATACACCCCCTCGTTCTTTCGAGAAAACTCACTCTTCCTCACTTTGCCTCCCAGGGAACTCCTACGGTGATTACAAGACGGGCAGCAGGACTTGTTTTCAGGCAGCTCTGAGCACGCAGCTCTCCGGCTTGCCAACGGGACGGATTTCGCTTTTCTCGTCCAGCCCCCTTTTCACGGTTGCAACACAGCTCATGTAGCTGAAGTTCCAGGGAAGCCAAAGGAGACCCATGTCACATACTGTACCCCTTCGCTGAAAGCACTTTGGAAAGCCAGTGTTCCTCCGGAAGTGAATTGCGCGAGCCACTGAACGCCTTAGTTCGCCTACGTCATGGTACATCTTGCAAAGGCCTAGCAGTCTTCGGAGGGTGACTGCCTATTTCTCCCTCGAGAGGTGAAGTCCAGGTGCTGCTTCAGGGAGCAAGAGGTCAAGTATGAATTCCGAGAACTGTGTAAGCACGGTGTTTTTCCAAAAGCATCTCAGGGTTACAAAAGGAGGCCCCCTTGCATTGGCCAGAAGCCCCGTTATAAACGTGTTCTTCAGGCATCCTCTAAGCTCTCCAAATCGAGCTCTCCGATGGAGGAAAAACCTTGTTGCCCAGCCTCCTGCAAAGAAAACAGTAGAGATCAAAGACCCTTGTGGCTGGGTGTTGCTCAGCAGGCACAGATGCCACTTCTGCTCCACAGTGACCTTCCTCGGAAGACGGTGCAGACGCTCGTATCCTCATCCTGTCAGAGTCTTAAAAGGCACATCAGCATGTACAGCAGTTCAGTCGGGAAGGCCTCTTTGAAACTGCTGACTGTGACTGTGCTGGTGGAAAGAAACACAGCACCTTACCTTGAGTCTGGCGCTCGGCTGACTTACGCCCTAGATAAACACCTCTGCTGTATGTATTCCTAGCAAGCAGTTGCCAGCATTCTCTTTCCTTGGGCAAAGTCTCCGTTCCTCCCCGGGTATTCCCGCAGGGTTGAGAAGGTTGGCGACTGCAGGGCCTTTCATTATGCACTCATCGTCGAAAACATGGACCTTCCTTGCAACACGCGGGCAAGGTTCCTTACCACTGGCCAAGAAGGCTTTGGGATGAGAACCTAGCAAGCAACTGCACGCACTCCGCTCCATTCAAGAAAATTCACTCTGCCTCAGGTTGCCTCTCAGGGTAATCCAGGGATGAATATAAGATTGGCAACAGGACTGTTTCTCAGGCAGCTCTGAGGACGCAGCTCTCCGGTTTGTCACTGGGGCAAATTGTGCCGTTCCCGTCCCCCTCCACTTCCAGGGTTGACACCTAGCTCATGTACCTGAAGTCACAAGTAGGCCACATAGACACATGCCACACACATGGACCCTTCCATGAAAACATTTTGGCAAGCAGAAGTCCTCCTGAGGTGAATGGCGTGAGCCAGTGAACGCCTTAGTGTCGCCTTCCTCACCGTGGATCTTGCAAAGGCCTAACAGTCTTCAAAGGCTGAGAGCACATGTCTCCAGCTGGATCTGAAGTCGACGTGCTGCTTGCGAAGGGAAGACGTCAGCTATGAATTCTGAGAACCCTTGCCATGGCGGTGTTTGTTCCAGTGCAGCTCAGGTTTACCAACTGGGGTCCCCTTGCATTGCACAGCAGACAAGGGAGAAAACTCTTCCTGAGGATTCTTCTAAGCTGTGGCTATCTGGCTCTCCGACGGAGGAAGCACATTGTTGCCTGGCCTTCTGCATACCAACAGTAGGGCCCAAAGACCATCATGAGGCATGAGGTTGCTCAGAAGGCACAGATGACACTTTCGGTACACAGAGATTTTCCTCGGAAAATGGGGCAGTCGCGAGCGTCCTCAGATATGGAAAAGGCACACCAGCGTTACAGCACTTCAGTGGTGAAAGCCTCAGGTCTACTTGTGACCACCAAGTTTGTTGATGGAAACACTGCCCCTTACTTTGAGTATGCCGCTCAGCCGACATTAGCCTTAGCTGAAGTAGTCTGCTGCATGACCTCCTGGCAAGGAGTGGCAGGCACACTCTTTCTTTCGAGAAAACTCACTCTTCCTCCTGAGAAGTTCCTGCGGGGTGCCCAAGTTGGGCGCCCGCCCATCCCTACTCCCGGTCTTTTCCTTCAGTTTTCTGGCCCCAAGCTTCCTGTTCCAAAGGGGCCAAAAATGCTTTAGCCCTCAGGATCCAGTTTCTACGTGCAAACCCAGCCTGTGGAGCAGCACCTTCTGCTCAGCTACAAGAGAGCCATGCGACACACCAGGCGCTCCTGTGAGGAGCCTTTTGGAAGCAGAGGTTCTGCGCAAGGGGACGTGCCTAGCCACGATAGCGCTTTAGTCAGGTGTTGTCGACTTTGGAACTTTCAATCTCCCAGCAGTGCTTCGGGAAAGCTGTCCATCATGTCAGGCTGGTTGTCAAGTCACATTTCTGCTGGAGGTGAAGGGTCGTCAGCTTTGACTTCGTCGAATCCATGTTACTCGCCGGATATGATTCAGTGCAGCTAATAGCTAAGCCGGGAGTCTGACAGCCATTGCACGTGACACCGTCTCCCACTCTGTTACCAAGACTGCTTTCCAGAGTTGGAGGTCTTGCTCTCCGCCGGAGTAAGCCATGTGTTGCCCTGCCCTCTGCATGCACAGAGTGGAGGCCAACCACCTATGTGGCTGCAGGTTACTCAGAAGACGCAGTTGACACTTTGGCTACAACGTGTTCTTCCTTGACCTGGGTCCAGGCGTGAGAGAGCCTGCAGTCCTGAGAGGCCTACCAGTGTTAAAGCAGTACCTTCACTAAGGCTTCTCAGAAAGATCTGCACTGCAACACTTTTCACGGCACACCTAGAACTTCCTTTGGCGGCATGGGGCCAGGTTGCCTAACCACTAGCCAAGACGGCGTTGGGATGAGCTCCTAGTGAGGAACTGCATACACCCCCTCGTTCTTTCGAGAAAACACACTCTTCCTCACTTTGCCTCCCAGGGAACTCCTACGGTGATTACAAGACGGGCAGCAGGACTTGTTTTCAGGCAGCTCTGAGCACGCAGCTCTCCGGCTTGCCAACGGGACGGATTTCGCTTTTCTCGTCCAGCCCCCTTTTCACAGTTGCAACACAGCTCATGTAGCTGAAGTTCCAGGGAAGCCAAAGGAGACCCATGTCACATACTGTACCCCTTCGCTGAAAGCACTTTGGAAAGCCAGTGTTCCTCCGGAAGTGAATTGCGCGAGCCACTGAACGCCTTAGTTCGCCTAGGTCATGGTACATCTTGCAAAGGCCTAGCAGTCTTCGGAGGGTGACTGCCTATTTCTCCCTCGAGAGGTGAAGTCCAGGTGCTGCTTCAGGGAGCAAGAGGTCAAGTATGAATTCCGAGAACTCGTGTAAGCACGGTGTTTTTCCAAAAGCAGCTCAGGGTTACAAAGGGAGGCCCCCTTGCATTGGCCAGAAGCCCCGTTATAAACGTGTTCTTCAGGCATCCTCTAAGCTCTCCAAATCGAGCTCTCCGATGGAGGAAAAACCTTGTTGCCCAGCCTCCTGCATACAAAACAGTAGAGTCCAAAGACCCTTGTGGCTGGGTGTTGCTCAGCAGGCACAGATGCCACTTCTGCTCCACAGTGACCTTCCTCGGAAGACGGTGCAGACGCTCGTATCCTCATCCTGTCAGAGTCTTAAAAGGCACATCAGCATGTACAGCAGTTCAGTCGGGAAGGCCTCTTTGAAACTGCTGACTGTGACTGTGCTGGTGGAAAGAAACACAGCACCTTACCTTGAGTCTGGCGCTCGGCTGACTTATGCCCTAGATAAACACCTCTGCTGTATGTATTCCTAGCAAGCAGTTGCCAGCATTCTCTTTCCTTGGGCAAAGTCTCCGTTCCTCCCCGGGTATTCCCGCAGGGTTGAGAAGGTTGGCGACTGCAGGGCCTTTCATTATGCACTCATCGTCGAAAACATGGACCTTCCTTGCAACACGCGGGCAAGGTTCCTTACCACTGGCCAAGAAGGCTTTGGGATGAGAACCTAGCAAGGAACTGCACGCACTCCGCTCCGTTCAAGAAAATTCACTCTGCCTCAGGTTGCCTCTCAGGGTAATCCAGGGATGAATATAAGATTGGCAACAGGACTGTTTCTCAGGCAGCTCTGAGGACGCAGCTCTCCGGTTTGTCACCGGGGCAAATTGTGCCGTTCCCGTCCCCCTCCACTTTTATGGTTGACACCTAGCTCATGTACCTGAAGTTCACAAGCAGGCCACATAGACACATGCCACACACATGGGCCCTTCCATGAAAACACTTTGGCAAGCAGGAGTCCTCCTGAGGTGAATGGCGTGAGCCAGTGAACGCCTTAGTGTCGCCTTCCTCACCGTGGATCTTGCAAAGGCCTAACAGCCTTCAAAGGCTGAGAGCACATGTCTCCAGCTGGATCTGAAGTCGACGAGCTGCTTGCGAAGGGAAGACGTCAGCTGTGGATTCTGAGAACACTTGCCATGGAGGTGTTTGTTCCAGTGCAGCTCAGGTTTACCAACTGGGGTCCCCTTGCGTTGCACAGCAGACCAGGGAGAAAACTCTTTCTGAGGATTCTTCTAAGCTGTGGATACCTGGCTACCCACGGAGGAAGCACATTGTTGCCTGGGCTTCTGCATACCAACAGCAGGGCCCAAAGACCATCATGAGGCATGACGTTGCTCAGAAGGCACAGATGACACATTCGGTAGCCAGTGATTTGTCTCCGAAAATGTTGCCGTCGCGAGCGTCCTCAGATATGGAGAAGGCACACCACTGTTACAACACTTCACTGGTGAAAGCCTCGGGTCTACTTGTGACCACCAAGTTTGCTGTTGGAAACACTGCCCCCTACTTTGAGCATGCCGCTCAGCCGACATTCGACTTAGCTGAAGTAGTCTGCTGCATGACCTCCTGGCAAGGAGTGGCAGGCACACTGTTTCTTTGGAGAAAACTCACTCTTCCTCCCGAGGAGTTCCTGCGGGGTGCCCATGTTGGGCGCCCGCCCACCCCTACTCCGGGTCTTTTCCTTCAGTTTTCTGGCCCCAAACCTCCTGTTCCAAAGGGGCCAATAATGCTTTAGCCCTCAGGATCCAGTTTCTACGTGCAAACCCAGACTGTGGAGCAGCATCTTCTGCTCAGCTACAAGAGAGCCATGCGACACACCAGGCGCTCCTGTGAGGAGCCTTTTGGAAACAGAGGTTCTGCACAAGGTGACGAGCCTAGCCAAGACAGCGCTTCAGTCAGGTGTTGTCGACTTTGGAACTTTCAATCTCCCAGCAGTGCTTCGGGAAAGGTGTCCATCATTTCAGGCTGGTTGTCAAGTCACATTTCTGCTGCAGGTGAAGGGTCGTCAGCTTTGACATCGTAGAATTCATGTTACTCGCCGGATATGATTCAGTGCAGCTAATAGCTAAGCTGGGAGTCTGACAGGCATTGCACGTGACACCGTCCCCCACTCTCTTACCAAGACTGCTTTCCTGAGTTGGAGGTCTGGCTGTCGGCCGGAGCAAGCCGTGTGTTGCCCTGCCCTCTGCATGCACAGAGTGGAGGCCAACCACCCATGTGGCTGCAGGTTACTCAGAAGCCGCAGTTGACACTTTGGCTACAACGTGTTCTTCCTTGACCTGGGTTCAGGTGTGAGAGAGCCTGCAGTCCTGAGAGGCCTACCAGTGTTACAGCAGTACCTTCACTAAGGCTTCTTAGAAAAATCTGCACTGCAACACTTTTCACGGCACACGGGGCCCTTCCTTTGGCAGCATGGGGGCAGGTTTCCTAACCACTAGCCAAGAAGGCGTTGGGATGAGCTCCTAGTGAGGAACCGCACACACCCCTGTTTTTTTCGAGAAAACTCACTCTTCCTCACTTTGCCTTCCAGGAAACACCTACGGTGATTACACGACGGGCAGCAGGACTTTTTTCCAGGCAGCTCTGAGCACGCAGCTCTCCGGCTTGCCAACGGGACGGATTTCGCTTTTCTCGTCCAGCCCCCTTTTCACAGTTGCAACACAGCTCATGTAGCTGAAGTTCCAGGGAAGCCAAAGGAGACCCATGTCACATACTGTACCCCTTCGCGGAAAGCACTTTGGAAAGCCAGTGTTCCTCCGGAAGTGAATTGCGCGAGCCAGTGAATGCCTTCATTTTGCCTAGGTCATGGTACATCTTGCAAAGGCCTAGCAGTCTTCGGAGGGTGACTGCCTATTTCTCCCTCGAGAGGTGAAGTCCAGGTGCTGCTTCAGGGAGCAAGAGGTCAAGTATGAATTCCGAGAACTCGTGTAAGCACGGTGTTTTTCCAAAAGCAGCTCAGGGTTACAAAGGGAGGCCCCTTTGCATTGGCCAGAAGCCCCGTTATAAACGTGTTCTTCAGGCATCCTCTAAGCTCTCCAAATCGAGCTCTCCGATGGAGGAAAAACCTTGTTGCCCAGCCTCCTGCATACAAAACAGTAGAGACCAAAGACCCTTGTGGCTGGGTGTTGCTCAGCAGGCACAGATGCCACTTCTGCTCCACAGTGACCTTCCTCGGAAGACGGTGCAGACGCTCGTATCCTCATCCTGTCAGAGTCTTAAAAGGCACATCAGCATGTACAGCAGTTCAGTCGGGAAGGCCTCTTTGAACCTGCTGACTGTGACTGTGCTGGTGGAAAGAAACACAGCACCTTACCTTGAGTCTGGCGCTCGGCTGACTTACGCCCTAGATAAACACCTCTGCTGTATGTATTCCTAGCAAGCAGTTGCCAGCATTCTCTTTCCTTGGGCAAAGTCTCCGTTCCTCCCCGGGTATTCCCGCAGGGTTGAGAAGGTTGGCGACTGCAGGGCCTTTCATTATGCACTCATCGTCGAAAACATGGACCTTCCTTGCAACACGCGGGCAAGGTTCCTTACCACTGGCCAAGAAGGCTTTGGGATGAGAACCTAGCAAGGAACTGCACGCACTCCGCTCCGTTCAAGAAAATTCACTCTGCCTCAGGTTGCCTCTCAGGGTAATCCAGGGATGAATATAAGATTGGCAACAGGACTGTTTCTCAGGCAGCTCTGAGGACGCAGCTCTCCGGTTTGTCACCGGGGCAAATTGTGCCGTTCCCGTCCCCCTCCACTTTTATGGTTGACACCTAGCTCATGTACCTGAAGTTCACAAGCAGGCCACATAGACACATGCCACACACATGGGCCCTTCCATGAAAACACTTTGGCAAGCAGGAGTCCTCCTGAGGTGAATGGCGTGAGCCAGTGAACGCCTTAGTGTCGCCTTCCTCACCGTGGATCTTGCAAAGGCCTAACAGCCTTCAAAGGCTGAGAGCACATGTCTCCAGCTGGATCTGAAGTCGACGAGCTGCTTGCGAAGGGAAGACGTCAGCTGTGGATTCTGAGAACACTTGCCATGGAGGTGTTTGTTCCAGTGCAGCTCAGGTTTACCAACTGGGGTCCCCTTGCGTTGCACAGCAGACCAGGGAGAAAACTCTTTCTGAGGATTCTTCTAAGCTGTGGATACCTGGCTACCCACGGAGGAAGCACATTGTTGCCTGGGCTTCTGCATACCAACAGCAGGGCCCAAAGACCATCATGAGGCATGACGTTGCTCAGAAGGCACAGATGACACATTCGGTAGCCAGTGATTTGTCTCCGAAAATGTTGCCGTCGCGAGCGTCCTCAGATATGGAGAAGGCACACCACTGTTACAACACTTCACTGGTGAAAGCCTCGGGTCTACTTGTGACCACCAAGTTTGCTGTTGGAAACACTGCCCCCTACTTTGAGCATGCCGCTCAGCCGACATTCGACTTAGCTGAAGTAGTCTGCTGCATGACCTCCTGGCAAGGAGTGGCAGGCACACTGTTTCTTTGGAGAAAACTCACTCTTCCTCCCGAGGAGTTCCTGCGGGGTGCCCATGTTGGGCGCCCGCCCACCCCTACTCCGGGTCTTTTCCTTCAGTTTTCTGGCCCCAAACCTCCTGTTCCAAAGGGGCCAATAATGCTTTAGCCCTCAGGATCCAGTTTCTACGTGCAAACCCAGACTGTGGAGCAGCACCTTCTGCTCAGCTACAAGAGAGCCATGCGACACACCAGGCGCTCCTGTGAGGAGCCTTTTGGAAACAGAGGTTCTGCACAAGGTGACGAGCCTAGCCAAGACAGCGCTTCAGTCAGGTGTTGTCGACTTTGGAACTTTCAATCTCCCAGCAGTGCTTCGGGAAAGGTGTCCATCATTTCAGGCTGGTTGTCAAGTCACATTTCTGCTGCAGGTGAAGGGTCGTCAGCTTTGACATCGTAGAATTCATGTTACTCGCCGGATATGATTCAGTGCAGCTAATAGCTAAGCTGGGAGTCTGACAGGCATTGCACGTGACACCGTCCCCCACTCTCTTACCAAGACTGCTTTCCTGAGTTGGAGGTCTGGCTGTCGGCCGGAGCAAGCCGTGTGTTGCCCTGCCCTCTGCATGCACAGAGTGGAGGCCAACCACCCATGTGGCTGCAGGTTACTCAGAAGCCGCAGTTGACACTTTGGCTACAACGTGTTCTTCCTTGACCTGGGTTCAGGTGTGAGAGAGCCTGCAGTCCTGAGAGGCCTACCAGTGTTACAGCAGTACCTTCACTAAGGCTTCTTAGAAAAATCTGCACTGCAACACTTTTCACGGCACACGGGGCCCTTCCTTTGGCAGCATGGGGGCAGGTTTCCTAACCACTAGCCAAGAAGGCGTTGGGATGAGCTCCTAGTGAGGAACCGCACACACCCCTGTTTTTTTCGAGAAAACTCACTCTTCCTCACTTTGCCTTCCAGGAAACACCTACGGTGATTACACGACGGGCAGCAGGACTTTTTTCCAGGCAGCTCTGAGCACGCAGCTCTCCGGCTTGCCAACGGGACGGATTTCGCTTTTCTCGTCCAGCCCCCTTTTCACAGTTGCAACACAGCTCATGTAGCTGAAGTTCCAGGGAAGCCAAAGGAGACCCATGTCACATACTGTACCCCTTCGCTGAAAGCACTTTGGAAAGCCAGTGTTCCTCCGGAAGTGAATTGCGCGAGCCAGTGAATGCCTTCATTTTGCCTAGGTCATGGTACATCTTGCAAAGGCCTAGCAGTCTTCGGAGGGTGACTGCCTATTTCTCCCTCGAGAGGTGAAGTCCAGGTGCTGCTTCAGGGAGCAAGAGGTCAAGTATGAATTCCGAGAACTCGTGTAAGCACGGTGTTTTTCCAAAAGCAGCTCAGGGTTACAAAGGGAGGCCCCTTTGCATTGGCCAGAAGCCCCGTTATAAACGTGTTCTTCAGGCATCCTCTAAGCTCTCCAAATCGAGCTCTCCGATGGAGGAAAAACCTTGTTGCCCAGCCTCCTGCATACAAAACAGTAGAGACCAAAGACCCTTGTGGCTGGGTGTTGCTCAGCAGGCACAGATGCCACTTCTGCTCCACAGTGACCTTCCTCGGAAGACGGTGCAGACGCTCGTATCCTCATCCTGTCAGAGTCTTAAAAGGCACATCAGCATGTACAGCAGTTCAGTCGGGAAGGCCTCTTTGAACCTGCTGACTGTGACTGTGCTGGTGGAAAGAAACACAGCACCTTACCTTGAGTCTGGCGCTCGGCTGACTTACGCCCTAGATAAACACCTCTGCTGTATGTATTCCTAGCAAGCAGTTGCCAGCATTCTCTTTCCTTGGGCAAAGTCTCCGTTCCTCCCCGGGTATTCCCGCAGGGTTGAGAAGGTTGGCGACTGCAGGGCCTTTCATTATGCACTCATCGTCGAAAACATGGACCTTCCTTGCAACACGCGGGCAAGGTTCCTTACCACTGGCCAAGAAGGCTTTGGGATGAGAACCTAGCAAGGAACTGCACGCACTCCGCTCCGTTCAAGAAAATTCACTCTGCCTCAGGTTGCCTCTCAGGGTAATCCAGGGATGAATATAAGATTGGCAACAGGACTGTTTCTCAGGCAGCTCTGAGGACGCAGCTCTCCGGTTTGTCACCGGGGCAAATTGTGCCGTTCCCGTCCCCCTCCACTTTTATGGTTGACACCTAGCTCATGTACCTGAAGTTCACAAGCAGGCCACATAGACACATGCCACACACATGGGCCCTTCCATGAAAACACTTTGGCAAGCAGGAGTCCTCCTGAGGTGAATGGCGTGAGCCAGTGAACGCCTTAGTGTCGCCTTCCTCACCGTGGATCTTGCAAAGGCCTAACAGCCTTCAAAGGCTGAGAGCACATGTCTCCAGCTGGATCTGAAGTCGACGAGCTGCTTGCGAAGGGAAGACGTCAGCTGTGGATTCTGAGAACACTTGCCATGGAGGTGTTTGTTCCAGTGCAGCTCAGGTTTACCAACTGGGGTCCCCTTGCGTTGCACAGCAGACCAGGGAGAAAACTCTTTCTGAGGATTCTTCTAAGCTGTGGATACCTGGCTACCCACGGAGGAAGCACATTGTTGCCTGGGCTTCTGCATACCAACAGCAGGGCCCAAAGACCATCATGAGGCATGACGTTGCTCAGAAGGCACAGATGACACATTCGGTAGCCAGTGATTTGTCTCCGAAAATGTTGCCGTCGCGAGCGTCCTCAGATATGGAGAAGGCACACCACTGTTACAACACTTCACTGGTGAAAGCCTCGGGTCTACTTGTGACCACCAAGTTTGCTGTTGGAAACACTGCCCCCTACTTTGAGCATGCCGCTCAGCCGACATTCGACTTAGCTGAAGTAGTCTGCTGCATGACCTCCTGGCAAGGAGTGGCAGGCACACTGTTTCTTTGGAGAAAACTCACTCTTCCTCCCGAGGAGTTCCTGCGGGGTGCCCATGTTGGGCGCCCGCCCACCCCTACTCCGGGTCTTTTCCTTCAGTTTTCTGGCCCCAAACCTCCTGTTCCAAAGGGGCCAATAATGCTTTAGCCCTCAGGATCCAGTTTCTACGTGCAAACCCAGACTGTGGAGCAGCACCTTCTGCTCAGCTACAAGAGAGCCATGCGACACACCAGGCGCTCCTGTGAGGAGCCTTTTGGAAACAGAGGTTCTGCACAAGGTGACGAGCCTAGCCAAGACAGCGCTTCAGTCAGGTGTTGTCGACTTTGGAACTTTCAATCTCCCAGCAGTGCTTCGGGAAAGGTGTCCATCATTTCAGGCTGGTTGTCAAGTCACATTTCTGCTGCAGGTGAAGGGTCGTCAGCTTTGACATCGTAGAATTCATGTTACTCGCCGGATATGATTCAGTGCAGCTAATAGCTAAGCTGGGAGTCTGACAGGCATTGCACGTGACACCGTCCCCCACTCTCTTACCAAGACTGCTTTCCTGAGTTGGAGGTCTGGCTGTCGGCCGGAGCAAGCCGTGTGTTGCCCTGCCCTCTGCATGCACAGAGTGGAGGCCAACCACCCATGTGGCTGCAGGTTACTCAGAAGCCGCAGTTGACACTTTGGCTACAACGTGTTCTTCCTTGACCTGGGTTCAGGTGTGAGAGAGCCTGCAGTCCTGAGAGGCCTACCAGTGTTACAGCAGTACCTTCACTAAGGCTTCTTAGAAAAATCTGCACTGCAACACTTTTCACGGCACACGGGGCCCTTCCTTTGGCAGCATGGGGGCAGGTTTCCTAACCACTAGCCAAGAAGGCGTTGGGATGAGCTCCTAGTGAGGAACCGCACACACCCCTGTTTTTTTCGAGAAAACTCACTCTTCCTCACTTTGCCTTCCAGGAAACACCTACGG
The DNA here is from genome assembly GCF_949987535.1 of Balaenoptera acutorostrata. NCBI lineage: Eukaryota > Metazoa > Chordata > Mammalia > Artiodactyla > Balaenopteridae > Balaenoptera > Balaenoptera acutorostrata. The sequence goes on along the minus strand of NW_026646090.1, from coordinate 68,147 downwards.
TGATTACACGACGGGCAGCAGGACTTTTTTCCAGGCAGCTCTGAGCACGCAGCTCTCCGGCTTGCCAACGGGACGGATTTCGCTTTTCTCGTCCAGCCCCCTTTTCACAGTTGCAACACAGCTCATGTAGCTGAAGTTCCAGGGAAGCCAAAGGAGACCCATGTCACATACTGTACCCCTTCGCTGAAAGCACTTTGGAAAGCCAGTGTTCCTCCGGAAGTGAATTGCGCGAGCCAGTGAATGCCTTCATTTTGCCTAGGTCATGGTACATCTTGCAAAGGCCTAGCAGTCTTCGGAGGGTGACTGCCTATTTCTCCCTCGAGAGGTGAAGTCCAGGTGCTGCTTCAGGGAGCAAGAGGTCAAGTATGAATTCCGAGAACTCGTGTAAGCACGGTGTTTTTCCAAAAGCAGCTCAGGGTTACAAAGGGAGGCCCCTTTGCATTGGCCAGAAGCCCCGTTATAGACGTGTTCTTCAGGCATCCTCTAAGCTCTCCAAATCGAGCTCTCCGATGGAGGAAAAACCTTGTTGCCCAGCCTCCTGCATACAAAACAGTAGAGACCAAAGACCCTTGTGGCTGGGTGTTGCTCAGCAGGCACAGATGCCACTTCTGCTCCACAGTGACCTTCCTCGGAAGACGGTGCAGACGCTCGTATCCTCATCCTGTCAGAGTCTTAAAAGGCACATCAGCATGTACAGCAGTTCAGTCGGGAAGGCCTCTTTGAACCTGCTGACTGTGACTGTGCTGGTGGAAAGAAACACAGCACCTTACCTTGAGTCTGGCGCTCGGCTGACTTACGCCCTAGATAAACACCTCTGCTGTATGTATTCCTAGCAAGCAGTTGCCAGCATTCTCTTTCCTTGGGCAAAGTCTCCGTTCCTCCCCGGGTATTCCCGCAGGGTTGAGAAGGTTGGCGACTGCAGGGCCTTTCATTATGCACTCATCGTCGAAAACATGGACCTTCCTTGCAACACGCGGGCAAGGTTCCTTACCACTGGCCAAGAAGGCTTTGGGATGAGAACCTAGCAAGGAACTGCACGCACTCCGCTCCGTTCAAGAAAATTCACTCTGCCTCAGGTTGCCTCTCAGGGTAATCCAGGGATGAATATAAGATTGGCAACAGGACTGTTTCTCAGGCAGCTCTGAGGACGCAGCTCTCCGGTTTGTCACCGGGGCAAATTGTGCCGTTCCCGTCCCCCTCCACTTTTATGGTTGACACCTAGCTCATGTACCTGAAGTTCACAAGCAGGCCACATAGACACATGCCACACACATGGGCCCTTCCATGAAAACACTTTGGCAAGCAGGAGTCCTCCTGAGGTGAATGGCGTGAGCCAGTGAACGCCTTAGTGTCGCCTTCCTCACCGTGGATCTTGCAAAGGCCTAACAGCCTTCAAAGGCTGAGAGCACATGTCTCCAGCTGGATCTGAAGTCGACGAGCTGCTTGCGAAGGGAAGACGTCAGCTGTGGATTCTGAGAACACTTGCCATGGAGGTGTTTGTTCCAGTGCAGCTCAGGTTTACCAACTGGGGTCCCCTTGCGTTGCACAGCAGACCAGGGAGAAAACTCTTTCTGAGGATTCTTCTAAGCTGTGGATACCTGGCTACCCACGGAGGAAGCACATTGTTGCCTGGGCTTCTGCATACCAACAGCAGGGCCCAAAGACCATCATGAGGCATGACGTTGCTCAGAAGGCACAGATGACACATTCGGTAGCCAGTGATTTGTCTCCGAAAATGTTGCCGTCGCGAGCGTCCTCAGATATGGAGAAGGCACACCACTGTTACAACACTTCACTGGTGAAAGCCTCGGGTCTACTTGTGACCACCAAGTTTGCTGTTGGAAACACTGCCCCCTACTTTGAGCATGCCGCTCAGCCGACATTCGACTTAGCTGAAGTAGTCTGCTGCATGACCTCCTGGCAAGGAGTGGCAGGCACACTGTTTCTTTGGAGAAAACTCACTCTTCCTCCCGAGGAGTTCCTGCGGGGTGCCCATGTTGGGCGCCCGCCCACCCCTACTCCGGGTCTTTTCCTTCAGTTTTCTGGCCCCAAACCTCCTGTTCCAAAGGGGCCAATAATGCTTTAGCCCTCAGGATCCAGTTTCTACGTGCAAACCCAGACTGTGGAGCAGCACCTTCTGCTCAGCTACAAGAGAGCCATGCGACACACCAGGCGCTCCTGTGAGGAGCCTTTTGGAAACAGAGGTTCTGCACAAGGTGACGAGCCTAGCCAAGACAGCGCTTCAGTCAGGTGTTGTCGACTTTGGAACTTTCAATCTCCCAGCAGTGCTTCGGGAAAGGTGTCCATCATTTCAGGCTGGTTGTCAAGTCACATTTCTGCTGCAGGTGAAGGGTCGTCAGCTTTGACATCGTAGAATTCATGTTACTCGCCGGATATGATTCAGTGCAGCTAATAGCTAAGCTGGGAGTCTGACAGGCATTGCACGTGACACCGTCCCCCACTCTCTTACCAAGACTGCTTTCCTGAGTTGGAGGTCTGGCTGTCGGCCGGAGCAAGCCGTGTGTTGCCCTGCCCTCTGCATGCACAGAGTGGAGGCCAACCACCCATGTGGCTGCAGGTTACTCAGAAGCCGCAGTTGACACTTTGGCTACAACGTGTTCTTCCTTGACCTGGGTTCAGGTGTGAGAGAGCCTGCAGTCCTGAGAGGCCTACCAGTGTTACAGCAGTACCTTCACTAAGGCTTCTTAGAAAAATCTGCACTGCAACACTTTTCACGGCACACGGGGCCCTTCCTTTGGCAGCATGGGGGCAGGTTTCCTAACCACTAGCCAAGAAGGCGTTGGGATGAGCTCCTAGTGAGGAACCGCACACACCCCTGTTTTTTTCGAGAAAACTCACTCTTCCTCACTTTGCCTTCCAGGAAACACCTACGGTGATTACACGACGGGCAGCAGGACTTTTTTCCAGGCAGCTCTGAGCACGCAGCTCTCCGGCTTGCCAACGGGACGGATTTCGCTTTTCTCGTCCAGCCCCCTTTTCACAGTTGCAACACAGCTCATGTAGCTGAAGTTCCAGGGAAGCCAAAGGAGACCCATGTCACATACTGTACCCCTTCGCTGAAAGCACTTTGGAAAGCCAGTGTTCCTCCGGAAGTGAATTGCGCGAGCCAGTGAATGCCTTCATTTTGCCTAGGTCATGGTACATCTTGCAAAGGCCTAGCAGTCTTCGGAGGGTGACTGCCTATTTCTCCCTCGAGAGGTGAAGTCCAGGTGCTGCTTCAGGGAGCAAGAGGTCAAGTATGAATTCCGAGAACTCGTGTAAGCACGGTGTTTTTCCAAAAGCAGCTCAGGGTTACAAAGGGAGGCCCCTTTGCATTGGCCAGAAGCCCCGTTATAAACGTGTTCTTCAGGCATCCTCTAAGCTCTCCAAATCGAGCTCTCCGATGGAGGAAAAACCTTGTTGCCCAGCCTCCTGCATACAAAACAGTAGAGACCAAAGACCCTTGTGGCTGGGTGTTGCTCAGCAGGCACAGATGCCACTTCTGCTCCACAGTGACCTTCCTCGGAAGACGGTGCAGACGCTCGTATCCTCATCCTGTCAGAGTCTTAAAAGGCACATCAGCATGTACAGCAGTTCAGTCGGGAAGGCCTCTTTGAACCTGCTGACTGTGACTGTGCTGGTGGAAAGAAACACAGCACCTTACCTTGAGTCTGGCGCTCGGCTGACTTACGCCCTAGATAAACACCTCTGCTGTATGTATTCCTAGCAAGCAGTTGCCAGCATTCTCTTTCCTTGGGCAAAGTCTCCGTTCCTCCCCGGGTATTCCCGCAGGGTTGAGAAGGTTGGCGACTGCAGGGCCTTTCATTATGCACTCATCGTCGAAAACATGGACCTTCCTTGCAACACGCGGGCAAGGTTCCTTACCACTGGCCAAGAAGGCTTTGGGATGAGAACCTAGCAAGGAACTGCACGCACTCCGCTCCGTTCAAGAAAATTCACTCTGCCTCAGGTTGCCTCTCAGGGTAATCCAGGGATGAATATAAGATTGGCAACAGGACTGTTTCTCAGGCAGCTCTGAGGACGCAGCTCTCCGGTTTGTCACTGGGGCAAATTGTGCCGTTCCCGTCCCCCTCCACTTCCAGGGTTGACACCTAGCTCATGTACCTGAAGTCACAAGTAGGCCACATAGACACATGCCACACACATGGACCCTTCCATGAAAACATTTTGGCAAGCAGAAGTCCTCCTGAGGTGAATGGCGTGAGCCAGTGAACGCCTTAGTGTCGCCTTCCTCACCGTGGATCTTGCAAAGACCTAACAGCCTTCAAAGGCTGAGAGCACATGTCTCCAGCTGGATCTGAAGTCGACGAGCTGCTTGCGAAGGGAAGACGTCAGCTGTGGATTCTGAGAACACTTGCCATGGAGGTGTTTGTTCCAGTGCAGCTCAGGTTTACCAACTGGGGTCCCCTTGCGTTGCACAGCAGACCAGGGAGAAAACTCTTTCTGAGGATTCTTCTAAGCTGTGGATACCTGGCTACCCACGGAGGAAGCACATTGTTGCCTGGGCTTCTGCATACCAACAGCAGGGCCCAAAGACCATCATGAGGCATGACGTTGCTCAGAAGGCACAGATGACACATTCGGTAGCCAGTGATTTGTCTCCGAAAATGTTGCCGTCGCGAGCGTCCTCAGATATGGAGAAGGCACACCACTGTTACAACACTTCACTGGTGAAAGCCTCGGGTCTACTTGTGACCACCAAGTTTGCTGTTGGAAACACTGCCCCCTACTTTGAGCATGCCGCTCAGCCGACATTCGACTTAGCTGAAGTAGTCTGCTGCATGACCTCCTGGCAAGGAGTGGCAGGCACACTCTTTCTTTTGAGAAAACTCACTCTTCCTCCTGAGAAGTTCCTGCGGGGTGCCCAAGTTGGGCGCCCGCCCACCCCTACTCCGGGTCTTTTCCTTCAGTTTTCTGGCCCCAAGCTTCCTGTTCCAAAGGGGCCAATAATGCTTTAGCCCTCAGGATCCAGTTTCTACGTGCAAACCCAGACTGTGGAGCAGCACCTTCTGCTCAGCTACAAGAGAGCCATGCGAGACACCAGGCGCTCCTGTGAGGAGCCTTTTGGAAGCAGAGGTTCTGCGCAAGGGGACGTGCCTAGCCACGATAGCGCTTTAGTCAGGTGTTGTCGACTTTGGAACTTTCAATCTCCCAGCAGTGCTTCGGGAAAGCTGTCCATCATGTCAGGCTGGTTGTCAAGTCACATTTCTGCTGGAGGTGAAGGGTCGTCAGCTTTGACTTCGTCGAATCCATGTTACTCGCCGGATATGATTCAGTGCAGCTAATAGCTAAGCCGGGAGTCTGACAGCCATTGCACGTGACACCGTCTCCCACTCTGTTACCAAGACTGCTTTCCAGAGTTGGAGGTCTTGCTCTCCGCCGGAGTAAGCCATGTGTTGCCCTGCCCTCTGCATGCACAGAGTGGAGGCCAACCACCTATGTGGCTGCAGGTTACTCAGAAGACGCAGTTGACACTTTGGCTACAACGTGTTCTTCCTTGACCTGGGTCCAGGCGTGAGAGAGCCTGCAGTCCTGAGAGGCCTACCAGTGTTAAAGCAGTACCTTCACTAAGGCTTCTCAGAAAGATCTGCACTGCAACACTTTTCACGGCACACCTAGAACTTCCTTTGGCGGCATGGGGCCAGGTTGCCTAACCACTAGCCAAGACGGCGTTGGGATGAGCTCCTAGTGAGGAACTGCATACACCCCCTCGTTCTTTCGAGAAAACTCACTCTTCCTCACTTTGCCTCCCAGGGAACTCCTACGGTGATTACAAGACGGGCAGCAGGACTTGTTTTCAGGCAGCTCTGAGCACGCAGCTCTCCGGCTTGCCAACGGGACGGATTTCGCTTTTCTCGTCCAGCCCCCTTTTCACGGTTGCAACACAGCTCATGTAGCTGAAGTTCCAGGGAAGCCAAAGGAGACCCATGTCACATACTGTACCCCTTCGCTGAAAGCACTTTGGAAAGCCAGTGTTCCTCCGGAAGTGAATTGCGCGAGCCACTGAACGCCTTAGTTCGCCTACGTCATGGTACATCTTGCAAAGGCCTAGCAGTCTTCGGAGGGTGACTGCCTATTTCTCCCTCGAGAGGTGAAGTCCAGGTGCTGCTTCAGGGAGCAAGAGGTCAAGTATGAATTCCGAGAACTGTGTAAGCACGGTGTTTTTCCAAAAGCATCTCAGGGTTACAAAAGGAGGCCCCCTTGCATTGGCCAGAAGCCCCGTTATAAACGTGTTCTTCAGGCATCCTCTAAGCTCTCCAAATCGAGCTCTCCGATGGAGGAAAAACCTTGTTGCCCAGCCTCCTGCAAAGAAAACAGTAGAGATCAAAGACCCTTGTGGCTGGGTGTTGCTCAGCAGGCACAGATGCCACTTCTGCTCCACAGTGACCTTCCTCGGAAGACGGTGCAGACGCTCGTATCCTCATCCTGTCAGAGTCTTAAAAGGCACATCAGCATGTACAGCAGTTCAGTCGGGAAGGCCTCTTTGAAACTGCTGACTGTGACTGTGCTGGTGGAAAGAAACACAGCACCTTACCTTGAGTCTGGCGCTCGGCTGACTTACGCCCTAGATAAACACCTCTGCTGTATGTATTCCTAGCAAGCAGTTGCCAGCATTCTCTTTCCTTGGGCAAAGTCTCCGTTCCTCCCCGGGTATTCCCGCAGGGTTGAGAAGGTTGGCGACTGCAGGGCCTTTCATTATGCACTCATCGTCGAAAACATGGACCTTCCTTGCAACACGCGGGCAAGGTTCCTTACCACTGGCCAAGAAGGCTTTGGGATGAGAACCTAGCAAGGAACTGCACGCACTCCGCTCCATTCAAGAAAATTCACTCTGCCTCAGGTTGCCTCTCAGGGTAATCCAGGGATGAATATAAGATTGGCAACAGGACTGTTTCTCAGGCAGCTCTGAGGACGCAGCTCTCCGGTTTGTCACTGGGGCAAATTGTGCCGTTCCCGTCCCCCTCCACTTCCAGGGTTGACACCTAGCTCATGTACCTGAAGTCACAAGTAGGCCACATAGACACATGCCACACACATGGACCCTTCCATGAAAACATTTTGGCAAGCAGAAGTCCTCCTGAGGTGAATGGCGTGAGCCAGTGAACGCCTTAGTGTCGCCTTCCTCACCGTGGATCTTGCAAAGGCCTAACAGTCTTCAAAGGCTGAGAGCACATGTCTCCAGCTGGATCTGAAGGCGACGTGCTGCTTGCGAAGGGAAGACGTCAGCTATGAATTCTGAGAACCCTTGCCATGGCGGTGTTTGTTCCAGTGCAGCTCAGGTTTACCAACTGGGGTCCCCTTGCATTGCACAGCAGACAAGGGAGAAAACTCTTCCTGAGGATTCTTCTAAGCTGTGGCTATCTGGCTCTCCGACGGAGGAAGCACATTGTTGCCTGGCCTTCTGCATACCAACAGTAGGGCCCAAAGACCATCATGAGGCATGAGGTTGCTCAGAAGGCACAGATGACACTTTCGGTACACAGAGATTTTCCTCGGAAAATGGGGCAGTCGCGAGCGTCCTCAGATATGGAAAAGGCACACCAGCGTTACAGCACTTCAGTGGTGAAAGCCTCAGGTCTACTTGTGACCACCAAGTTTGTTGATGGAAACACTGCCCCTTACTTTGAGTATGCCGCTCAGCCGACATTAGCCTTAGCTGAAGTAGTCTGCTGCATGACCTCCTGGCAAGGAGTGGCAGGCACACTCTTTCTTTCGAGAAAACTCACTCTTCCTCCTGAGAAGTTCCTGCGGGGTGCCCAAGTTGGGCGCCCGCCCATCCCTACTCCCGGTCTTTTCCTTCAGTTTTCTGGCCCCAAGCTTCCTGTTCCAAAGGGGCCAAAAATGCTTTAGCCCTCAGGATCCAGTTTCTACGTGCAAACCCAGCCTGTGGAGCAGCACCTTCTGCTCAGCTACAAGAGAGCCATGCGACACACCAGGCGCTCCTGTGAGGAGCCTTTTGGAAGCAGAGGTTCTGCGCAAGGGGACGTGCCTAGCCACGATAGCGCTTTAGTCAGGTGTTGTCGACTTTGGAACTTTCAATCTCCCAGCAGTGCTTCGGGAAAGCTGTCCATCATGTCAGGCTGGTTGTCAAGTCACATTTCTGCTGGAGGTGAAGGGTCGTCAGCTTTGACTTCGTCGAATCCATGTTACTCGCCGGATATGATTCAGTGCAGCTAATAGCTAAGCCGGGAGTCTGACAGCCATTGCACGTGACACCGTCTCCCACTCTGTTACCAAGACTGCTTTCCAGAGTTGGAGGTCTTGCTCTCCGCCGGAGTAAGCCATGTGTTGCCCTGCCCTCTGCATGCACAGAGTGGAGGCCAACCACCTATGTGGCTGCAGGTTACTCAGAAGACGCAGTTGACACTTTGGCTACAACGTGTTCTTCCTTGACCTGGGTCCAGGCGTGAGAGAGCCTGCAGTCCTGAGAGGCCTACCAGTGTTAAAGCAGTACCTTCACTAAGGCTTCTCAGAAAGATCTGCACTGCAACACTTTTCACGGCACACCTAGAACTTCCTTTGGCGGCATGGGGCCAGGTTGCCTAACCACTAGCCAAGACGGCGTTGGGATGAGCTCCTAGTGAGGAACTGCATACACCCCCTCGTTCTTTCGAGAAAACACACTCTTCCTCACTTTGCCTCCCAGGGAACTCCTACGGTGATTACAAGACGGGCAGCAGGACTTGTTTTCAGGCAGCTCTGAGCACGCAGCTCTCCGGCTTGCCAACGGGACGGATTTCGCTTTTCTCGTCCAGCCCCCTTTTCACAGTTGCAACACAGCTCATGTAGCTGAAGTTCCAGGGAAGCCAAAGGAGACCCATGTCACATACTGTACCCCTTCGCTGAAAGCACTTTGGAAAGCCAGTGTTCCTCCGGAAGTGAATTGCGCGAGCCACTGAACGCCTTAGTTCGCCTAGGTCATGGTACATCTTGCAAAGGCCTAGCAGTCTTCGGAGGGTGACTGCCTATTTCTCCCTCGAGAGGTGAAGTCCAGGTGCTGCTTCAGGGAGCAAGAGGTCAAGTATGAATTCCGAGAACTCGTGTAAGCACGGTGTTTTTCCAAAAGCAGCTCAGGGTTACAAAGGGAGGCCCCCTTGCATTGGCCAGAAGCCCCGTTATAAACGTGTTCTTCAGGCATCCTCTAAGCTCTCCAAATCGAGCTCTCCGATGGAGGAAAAACCTTGTTGCCCAGCCTCCTGCATACAAAACAGTAGAGTCCAAAGACCCTTGTGGCTGGGTGTTGCTCAGCAGGCACAGATGCCACTTCTGCTCCACAGTGACCTTCCTCGGAAGACGGTGCAGACGCTCGTATCCTCATCCTGTCAGAGTCTTAAAAGGCACATCAGCATGTACAGCAGTTCAGTCGGGAAGGCCTCTTTGAACCTGCTGACTGTGACTGTGCTGGTGGAAAGAAACACAGCACCTTACCTTGAGTCTGGCGCTCGGCTGACTTACGCCCTAGATAAACACCTCTGCTGTATGTATTCCTAGCAAGCAGTTGCCAGCATTCTCTTTCCTTGGGCAAAGTCTCCGTTCCTCCCCGGGTATTCCCGCAGGGTTGAGAAGGTTGGCGACTGCAGGGCCTTTCATTATGCACTCATCGTCGAAAACATGGACCTTCCTTGCAACACGCGGGCAAGGTTCCTTACCACTGGCCAAGAAGGCTTTGGGATGAGAACCTAGCAAGGAACTGCACGCACTCCGCTCCGTTCAAGAAAATTCACTCTGCCTCAGGTTGCCTCTCAGGGTAATCCAGGGATGAATATAAGATTGGCAACAGGACTGTTTCTCAGGCAGCTCTGAGGACGCAGCTCTCCGGTTTGTCACCGGGGCAAATTGTGCCGTTCCCGTCCCCCTCCACTTTTATGGTTGACACCTAGCTCATGTACCTGAAGTTCACAAGCAGGCCACATAGACACATGCCACACACATGGGCCCTTCCATGAAAACACTTTGGCAAGCAGGAGTCCTCCTGAGGTGAATGGCGTGAGCCAGTGAACGCCTTAGTGTCGCCTACCTCACCGTGGATCTTGCAAAGGCCTAACAGCCTTCAAAGGCTGAGAGCACATGTCTCCAGCTGGATCTGAAGTCGACGAGCTGCTTGCGAAGGGAAGACGTCAGCTGTGGATTCTGAGAACACTTGCCATGGAGGTGTTTGTTCCAGTGCAGCTCAGGTTTACCAACTGGGGTCCCCTTGCGTTGCACAGCAGACCAGGGAGAAAACTCTTTCTGAGGATTCTTCTAAGCTGTGGATACCTGGCTACCCACGGAGGAAGCACATTGTTGCCTGGGCTTCTGCATACCAACAGCAGGGCCCAAAGACCATCATGAGGCATGACGTTGCTCAGAAGGCACAGATGACACATTCGGTAGCCAGTGATTTGTCTCCGAAAATGTTGCCGTCGCGAGCGTCCTCAGATATGGAGAAGGCACACCACTGTTACAACACTTCACTGGTGAAAGCCTCGGGTCTACTTGTGACCACCAAGTTTGCTGTTGGAAACACTGCCCCCTACTTTGAGCATGCCGCTCAGCCGACATTCGACTTAGCTGAAGTAGTCTGCTGCATGACCTCCTGGCAAGGAGTGGCAGGCACACTCTTTCTTTCGAGAAAACTCACTCTTCCTCCTGAGAAGTTCCTGCGGGGTGCCCAAGTTGGGCGCCCGCCCACCCCTACTCCGGGTCTTTTCCTTCAGTTTTCTGGCCCCAAGCTTCCTGTTCCAAAGGGGCCAATAATGCTTTAGCCCTCAGGATCCAGTTTCTACGTGCAAACCCAGACTGTGGAGCAGCACCTTCTGCTCAGCTACAAGAGAGCCATGCGAGACACCAGGCGCTCCTGTGAGGAGCCTTTTGGAAGCAGAGGTTCTGCGCAAGGGGACGTGCCTAGCCACGATAGCGCTTTAGTCAGGTGTTGTCGACTTTGGAACTTTCAATCTCCCAGCAGTGCTTCGGGAAAGCTGTCCATCATGTCAGGCTGGTTGTCAAGTCACATTTCTGCTGGAGGTGAAGGGTCGTCAGCTTTGACTTCGTCGAATCCATGTTACTCGCCGGATATGATTCAGTGCAGCTAATAGCTAAGCCGGGAGTCTGACAGCCATTGCACGTGACACCGTCTCCCACTCTGTTACCAAGACTGCTTTCCAGAGTTGGAGGTCTTGCTCTCCGCCGGAGTAAGCCATGTGTTGCCCTGCCCTCTGCATGCACAGAGTGGAGGCCAACCACCTATGTGGCTGCAGGTTACTCAGAAGACGCAGTTGACACTTTGGCTACAACGTGTTCTTCCTTGACCTGGGTCCAGGCGTGAGAGAGCCTGCAGTCCTGAGAGGCCTACCAGTGTTAAAGCAGTACCTTCACTAAGGCTTCTCAGAAAGATCTGCACTGCAACACTTTTCACGGCACACCTAGAACTTCCTTTGGCGGCATGGGGCCAGGTTGCCTAACCACTAGCCAAGACGGCGTTGGGATGAGCTCCTAGTGAGGAACTGCATACACCCCCTCGTTCTTTCGAGAAAACTCACTCTTCCTCACTTTGCCTCCCAGGGAACTCCTACGGTGATTACAAGACGGGCAGCAGGACTTGTTTTCAGGCAGCTCTGAGCACGCAGCTCTCCGGCTTGCCAACGGGACGGATTTCGCTTTTCTCGTCCAGCCCCCTTTTCACGGTTGCAACACAGCTCATGTAGCTGAAGTTCCAGGGAAGCCAAAGGAGACCCATGTCACATACTGTACCCCTTCGCTGAAAGCACTTTGGAAAGCCAGTGTTCCTCCGGAAGTGAATTGCGCGAGCCACTGAACGCCTTAGTTCGCCTACGTCATGGTACATCTTGCAAAGGCCTAGCAGTCTTCGGAGGGTGACTGCCTATTTCTCCCTCGAGAGGTGAAGTCCAGGTGCTGCTTCAGGGAGCAAGAGGTCAAGTATGAATTCCGAGAACTCGTGTAAGCACGGTGTTTTTCCAAAAGCATCTCAGGGTTACAAAGGGAGGCCCCCTTGCATTGGCCAGAAGCCCCGTTATAAACGTGTTCTTCAGGCATCCTCTAAGCTCTCCAAATCGAGCTCTCCGATGGAGGAAAAACCTTGTTGCCCAGCCTCCTGCATACAAAACAGTAGAGACCAAAGACCCTTGTGGCTGGGTGTTGCTCAGCAGGCACAGATGCCACTTCTGCTCCACAGTGACCTTCCTCGGAAGACGGTGCAGACGCTCGTATCCTCATCCTGTCAGAGTCTTAAAAGGCACATCAGCATGTACAGCAGTTCAGTCGGGAAGGCCTCTTTGAACCTGCTGACTGTGACTGTGCTGGTGGAAAGAAACACAGCACCTTACCTTGAGTCTGGCGCTCGGCTGACTTACGCCCTAGATAAACACCTCTGCTGTATGTATTCCTAGCAAGCAGTTGCCAGCATTCTCTTTCCTTGGGCAAAGTCTCCGTTCCTCCCCGGGTATTCCCGCAGGGTTGAGAAGGTTGGCGACTGCAGGGCCTTTCATTATGCACTCATCGTCGAAAACATGGACCTTCCTTGCAACACGCGGGCAAGGTTCCTTACCACTGGCCAAGAAGGCTTTGGGATGAGAACCTAGCAAGGAACTGCACGCACTCCGCTCCGTTCAAGAAAATTCACTCTGCCTCAGGTTGCCTCTCAGGGTAATCCAGGGATGAATATAAGATTGGCAACAGGACTGTTTCTCAGGCAGCTCTGAGGACGCAGCTCTCCGGTTTGTCACCGGGGCAAATTGTGCCGTTCCCGTCCCCCTCCACTTTTATGGTTGACACCTAGCTCATGTACCTGAAGTTCACAAGCAGGCCACATAGACACATGCCACACACATGGGCCCTTCCATGAAAACACTTTGGCAAGCAGGAGTCCTCCTGAGGTGAATGGCGTGAGCCAGTGAACGCCTTAGTGTCGCCTACCTCACCGTGGATCTTGCAAAGGCCTAACAGCCTTCAAAGGCTGAGAGCACATGTCTCCAGCTGGATCTGAAGTCGACGAGCTGCTTGCGAAGGGAAGACGTCAGCTGTGGATTCTGAGAACACTTGCCATGGAGGTGTTTGTTCCAGTGCAGCTCAGGTTTACCAACTGGGGTCCCCTTGCGTTGCACAGCAGACCAGGGAGAAAACTCTTTCTGAGGATTCTTCTAAGCTGTGGATACCTGGCTACCCACGGAGGAAGCACATTGTTGCCTGGGTTTCTGTATACCAACAGCAGGGCCCAAAGACCATCATGAGGCATGACGTTGCTCAGAAGGCACAGATGACACATTCGGTAGCCAGTGATTTGTCTCCGAAAATGTTGCCGTCGCGAGCGTCCTCAGATATGGAGAAGGCACACCACTGTTACAACACTTCACTGGTGAAAGCCTCGGGTCTACTTGTGACCACCAAGTTTGCTGTTGGAAACACTGCCCCCTACTTTGAGCATGCCGCTCAGCCGACATTCGACTTAGCTGAAGTAGTCTGCTGCATGACCTCCTGGCAAGGAGTGGCAGGCACACTCTTTCTTTCGAGAAAACTCACTCTTCCTCCTGAGAAGTTCCTGCGGGGTGCCCAAGTTGGGCGCCCGCCCACCCCTACTCCGGGTCTTTTCCTTCAGTTTTCTGGCCCCAAGCTTCCTGTTCCAAAGGGGCCAATAATGCTTTAGCCCTCAGGATCCAGTTTCTACGTGCAAACCCAGACTGTGGAGCAGCACCTTCTGCTCAGCTACAAGAGAGCCATGCGAGACACCAGGCGCTCCTGTGAGGAGCCTTTTGGAAGCAGAGGTTCTGCGCAAGGGGACGTGCCTAGCCACGATAGCGCTTTAGTCAGGTGTTGTCGACTTTGGAACTTTCAATCTCCCAGCAGTGCTTCGGGAAAGCTGTCCATCATGTCAGGCTGGTTGTCAAGTCACATTTCTGCTGGAGGTGAAGGGTCGTCAGCTTTGACTTCGTCGAATCCATGTTACTCGCCGGATATGATTCAGTGCAGCTAATAGCTAAGCCGGGAGTCTGACAGCCATTGCACGTGACACCGTCTCCCACTCTGTTACCAAGACTGCTTTCCAGAGTTGGAGGTCTTGCTCTCCGCCGGAGTAAGCCATGTGTTGCCCTGCCCTCTGCATGCACAGAGTGGAGGCCAACCACCTATGTGGCTGCAGGTTACTCAGAAGACGCAGTTGACACTTTGGCTACAACGTGTTCTTCCTTGACCTGGGTCCAGGCGTGAGAGAGCCTGCAGTCCTGAGAGGCCTACCAGTGTTAAAGCAGTACCTTCACTAAGGCTTCTCAGAAAGATCTGCACTGCAACACTTTTCACGGCACACCTAGAACTTCCTTTGGCGGCATGGGGCCAGGTTGCCTAACCACTAGCCAAGACGGCGTTGGGATGAGCTCCTAGTGAGGAACTGCATACACCCCCTCGTTCTTTCGAGAAAACTCACTCTTCCTCACTTTGCCTCCCAGGGAACTCCTACGGTGATTACAAGACGGGCAGCAGGACTTGTTTTCAGGCAGCTCTGAGCACGCAGCTCTCCGGCTTGCCAACGGGACGGATTTCGCTTTTCTCGTCCAGCCCCCTTTTCACGGTTGCAACACAGCTCATGTAGCTGAAGTTCCAGGGAAGCCAAAGGAGACCCATGTCACATACTGTACCCCTTCGCTGAAAGCACTTTGGAAAGCCAGTGTTCCTCCGGAAGTGAATTGCGCGAGCCACTGAACGCCTTAGTTCGCCTACGTCATGGTACATCTTGCAAAGGCCTAGCAGTCTTCGGAGGGTGACTGCCTATTTCTCCCTCGAGAGGTGAAGTCCAGGTGCTGCTTCAGGGAGCAAGAGGTCAAGTATGAATTCCGAGAACTCGTGTAAGCACGGTGTTTTTCCAAAAGCAGCTCAGGGTTACAAAGGGAGGCCCCTTTGCATTGGCCAGAAGCCCCGTTATAAACGTGTTCTTCAGGCATCCTCTAAGCTCTCCAAATCGAGCTCTCCGATGGAGGAAAAACCTTGTTGCCCAGCCTCCTGCATACAAAACAGTAGAGACCAAAGACCCTTGTGGCTGGGTGTTGCTCAGCAGGCACAGATGCCACTTCTGCTCCACAGTGACCTTCCTCGGAAGACGGTGCAGACGCTCGTATCCTCATCCTGTCAGAGTCTTAAAAGGCACATCAGCATGTACAGCAGTTCAGTCGGGAAGGCCTCTTTGAACCTGCTGACTGTGACTGTGCTGGTGGAAAGAAACACAGCACCTTACCTTGAGTCTGGCGCTCGGCTGACTTACGCCCTAGATAAACACCTCTGCTGTATGTATTCCTAGCAAGCAGTTGCCAGCATTCTCTTTCCTTGGGCAAAGTCTCCGTTCCTCCCCGGGTATTCCCGCAGGGTTGAGAAGGTTGGCGACTGCAGGGCCTTTCATTATGCACTCATCGTCGAAAACATGGACCTTCCTTGCAACACGCGGGCAAGGTTCCTTACCACTGGCCAAGAAGGCTTTGGGATGAGAACCTAGCAAGGAACTGCACGCACTCCGCTCCGTTCAAGAAAATTCACTCTGCCTCAGGTTGCCTCTCAGGGTAATCCAGGGATGAATATAAGATTGGCAACAGGACTGTTTCTCAGGCAGCTCTGAGGACGCAGCTCTCCGGTTTGTCACTGGGGCAAATTGTGCCGTTCCCGTCCCCCTCCACTTCCAGGGTTGACACCTAGCTCATGTACCTGAAGTCACAAGTAGGCCACATAGACACATGCCACACACATGGACCCTTCCATGAAAACATTTTGGCAAGCAGAAGTCCTCCTGAGGTGAATGGCGTGAGCCAGTGAACGCCTTAGTGTCGCCTTCCTCACCGTGGATCTTGCAAAGACCTAACAGCCTTCAAAGGCTGAGAGCACATGTCTCCAGCTGGATCTGAAGTCGACGAGCTGCTTGCGAAGGGAAGACGTCAGCTGTGGATTCTGAGAACACTTGCCATGGAGGTGTTTGTTCCAGTGCAGCTCAGGTTTACCAACTGGGGTCCCCTTGCGTTGCACAGCAGACCAGGGAGAAAACTCTTTCTGAGGATTCTTCTAAGCTGTGGATACCTGGCTACCCACGGAGGAAGCACATTGTTGCCTGGGCTTCTGCATACCAACAGCAGGGCCCAAAGACCATCATGAGGCATGACGTTGCTCAGAAGGCACAGATGACACATTCGGTAGCCAGTGATTTGTCTCCGAAAATGTTGCCGTCGCGAGCGTCCTCAGATATGGAGAAGGCACACCACTGTTACAACACTTCACTGGTGAAAGCCTCGGGTCTACTTGTGACCACCAAGTTTGCTGTTGGAAACACTGCCCCCTACTTTGAGCATGCCGCTCAGCCGACATTCGACTTAGCTGAAGTAGTCTGCTGCATGACCTCCTGGCAAGGAGTGGCAGGCACACTCTTTCTTTTGAGAAAACTCACTCTTCCTCCTGAGAAGTTCCTGCGGGGTGCCCAAGTTGGGCGCCCGCCCACCCCTACTCCGGGTCTTTTCCTTCAGTTTTCTGGCCCCAAGCTTCCTGTTCCAAAGGGGCCAATAATGCTTTAGCCCTCAGGATCCAGTTTCTACGTGCAAACCCAGACTGTGGAGCAGCACCTTCTGCTCAGCTACAAGAGAGCCATGCGAGACACCAGGCGCTCCTGTGAGGAGCCTTTTGGAAGCAGAGGTTCTGCGCAAGGGGACGTGCCTAGCCACGATAGCGCTTTAGTCAGGTGTTGTCGACTTTGGAACTTTCAATCTCCCAGCAGTGCTTCGGGAAAGCTGTCCATCATGTCAGGCTGGTTGTCAAGTCACATTTCTGCTGGAGGTGAAGGGTCGTCAGCTTTGACTTCGTCGAATCCATGTTACTCGCCGGATATGATTCAGTGCAGCTAATAGCTAAGCCGGGAGTCTGACAGCCATTGCACGTGACACCGTCTCCCACTCTGTTACCAAGACTGCTTTCCAGAGTTGGAGGTCTTGCTCTCCGCCGGAGTAAGCCATGTGTTGCCCTGCCCTCTGCATGCACAGAGTGGAGGCCAACCACCTATGTGGCTGCAGGTTACTCAGAAGACGCAGTTGACACTTTGGCTACAACGTGTTCTTCCTTGACCTGGGTCCAGGCGTGAGAGAGCCTGCAGTCCTGAGAGGCCTACCAGTGTTAAAGCAGTACCTTCACTAAGGCTTCTCAGAAAGATCTGCACTGCAACACTTTTCACGGCACACCTAGAACTTCCTTTGGCGGCATGGGGCCAGGTTGCCTAACCACTAGCCAAGACGGCGTTGGGATGAGCTCCTAGTGAGGAACTGCATACACCCCCTCGTTCTTTCGAGAAAACTCACTCTTCCTCACTTTGCCTCCCAGGGAACTCCTACGGTGATTACAAGACGGGCAGCAGGACTTGTTTTCAGGCAGCTCTGAGCACGCAGCTCTCCGGCTTGCCAACGGGACGGATTTCGCTTTTCTCGTCCAGCCCCCTTTTCACGGTTGCAACACAGCTCATGTAGCTGAAGTTCCAGGGAAGCCAAAGGAGACCCATGTCACATACTGTACCCCTTCGCTGAAAGCACTTTGGAAAGCCAGTGTTCCTCCGGAAGTGAATTGCGCGAGCCACTGAACGCCTTAGTTCGCCTACGTCATGGTACATCTTGCAAAGGCCTAGCAGTCTTCGGAGGGTGACTGCCTATTTCTCCCTCGAGAGGTGAAGTCCAGGTGCTGCTTCAGGGAGCAAGAGGTCAAGTATGAATTCCGAGAACTCGTGTAAGCACGGTGTTTTTCCAAAAGCATCTCAGGGTTACAAAGGGAGGCCCCCTTGCATTGGCCAGAAGCCCCGTTATAAACGTGTTCTTCAGGCATCCTCTAAGCTCTCCAAATCGAGCTCTCCGATGGAGGAAAAACCTTGTTGCCCAGCCTCCTGCATACAAAACAGTAGAGACCAAAGACCCTTGTGGCTGGGTGTTGCTCAGCAGGCACAGATGCCACTTCTGCTCCACAGTGACCTTCCTCGGAAGACGGTGCAGACGCTCGTATCCTCATCCTGTCAGAGTCTTAAAAGGCACATCAGCATGTACAGCAGTTCAGTCGGGAAGGCCTCTTTGAACCTGCTGACTGTGACTGTGCTGGTGGAAAGAAACACAGCACCTTACCTTGAGTCTGGCGCTCGGCTGACTTACGCCCTAGATAAACACCTCTGCTGTATGTATTCCTAGCAAGCAGTTGCCAGCATTCTCTTTCCTTGGGCAAAGTCTCCGTTCCTCCCCGGGTATTCCCGCAGGGTTGAGAAGGTTGGCGACTGCAGGGCCTTTCATTATGCACTCATCGTCGAAAACATGGACCTTCCTTGCAACACGCGGGCAAGGTTCCTTACCACTGGCCAAGAAGGCTTTGGGATGAGAACCTAGCAAGGAACTGCACGCACTCCGCTCCGTTCAAGAAAATTCACTCTGCCTCAGGTTGCCTCTCAGGGTAATCCAGGGATGAATATAAGATTGGCAACAGGACTGTTTCTCAGGCAGCTCTGAGGACGCAGCTCTCCGGTTTGTCACCGGGGCAAATTGTGCCGTTCCCGTCCCCCTCCACTTTTATGGTTGACACCTAGCTCATGTACCTGAAGTTCACAAGCAGGCCACATAGACACATGCCACACACATGGGCCCTTCCATGAAAACACTTTGGCAAGCAGGAGTCCTCCTGAGGTGAATGGCGTGAGCCAGTGAACGCCTTAGTGTCGCCTACCTCACCGTGGATCTTGCAAAGGCCTAACAGCCTTCAAAGGCTGAGAGCACATGTCTCCAGCTGGATCTGAAGTCGACGAGCTGCTTGCGAAGGGAAGACGTCAGCTGTGGATTCTGAGAACACTTGCCATGGAGGTGTTTGTTCCAGTGCAGCTCAGGTTTACCAACTGGGGTCCCCTTGCGTTGCACAGCAGACCAGGGAGAAAACTCTTTCTGAGGATTCTTCTAAGCTGTGGATACCTGGCTACCCACGGAGGAAGCACATTGTTGCCTGGGTTTCTGTATACCAACAGCAGGGCCCAAAGACCATCATGAGGCATGACGTTGCTCAGAAGGCACAGATGACACATTCGGTAGCCAGTGATTTGTCTCCGAAAATGTTGCCGTCGCGAGCGTCCTCAGATATGGAGAAGGCACACCACTGTTACAACACTTCACTGGTGAAAGCCTCGGGTCTACTTGTGACCACCAAGTTTGCTGTTGGAAACACTGCCCCCTACTTTGAGCATGCCGCTCAGCCGACATTCGACTTAGCTGAAGTAGTCTGCTGCATGACCTCCTGGCAAGGAGTGGCAGGCACACTCTTTCTTTTGAGAAAACTCACTCTTCCTCCTGAGAAGTTCCTGCGGGGTGCCCAAGTTGGGCGCCCGCCCACCCCTACTCCGGGTCTTTTCCTTCAGTTTTCTGGCCCCAAGCTTCCTGTTCCAAAGGGGCCAATAATGCTTTAGCCCTCAGGATCCAGTTTCTACGTGCAAACCCAGACTGTGGAGCAGCACCTTCTGCTCAGCTACAAGAGAGCCATGCGAGACACCAGGCGCTCCTGTGAGGAGCCTTTTGGAAGCAGAGGTTCTGCGCAAGGGGACGTGCCTAGCCACGATAGCGCTTTAGTCAGGTGTTGTCGACTTTGGAACTTTCAATCTCCCAGCAGTGCTTCGGGAAAGCTGTCCATCATGTCAGGCTGGTTGTCAAGTCACATTTCTGCTGGAGGTGAAGGGTCGTCAGCTTTGACTTCGTCGAATCCATGTTACTCGCCGGATATGATTCAGTGCAGCTAATAGCTAAGCCGGGAGTCTGACAGCCATTGCACGTGACACCGTCTCCCACTCTGTTACCAAGACTGCTTTCCAGAGTTGGAGGTCTTGCTCTCCGCCGGAGTAAGCCATGTGTTGCCCTGCCCTCTGCATGCACAGAGTGGAGGCCAACCACCTATGTGGCTGCAGGTTACTCAGAAGACGCAGTTGACACTTTGGCTACAACGTGTTCTTCCTTGACCTGGGTCCAGGCGTGAGAGAGCCTGCAGTCCTGAGAGGCCTACCAGTGTTAAAGCAGTACCTTCACTAAGGCTTCTCAGAAAGATCTGCACTGCAACACTTTTCACGGCACACCTAGAACTTCCTTTGGCGGCATGGGGCCAGGTTGCCTAACCACTAGCCAAGACGGCGTTGGGATGAGCTCCTAGTGAGGAACTGCATACACCCCCTCGTTCTTTCGAGAAAACTCACTCTTCCTCACTTTGCCTCCCAGGGAACTCCTACGGTGATTACAAGACGGGCAGCAGGACTTGTTTTCAGGCAGCTCTGAGCACGCAGCTCTCCGGCTTGCCAACGGGACGGATTTCGCTTTTCTCGTCCAGCCCCCTTTTCACGGTTGCAACACAGCTCATGTAGCTGAAGTTCCAGGGAAGCCAAAGGAGACCCATGTCACATACTGTACCCCTTCGCTGAAAGCACTTTGGAAAGCCAGTGTTCCTCCGGAAGTGAATTGCGCGAGCCACTGAACGCCTTAGTTCGCCTACGTCATGGTACATCTTGCAAAGGCCTAGCAGTCTTCGGAGGGTGACTGCCTATTTCTCCCTCGAGAGGTGAAGTCCAGGTGCTGCTTCAGGGAGCAAGAGGTCAAGTATGAATTCCGAGAACTCGTGTAAGCACGGTGTTTTTCCAAAAGCAGCTCAGGGTTACAAAGGGAGGCCCCTTTGCATTGGCCAGAAGCCCCGTTATAAACGTGTTCTTCAGGCATCCTCTAAGCTCTCCAAATCGAGCTCTCCGATGGAGGAAAAACCTTGTTGCCCAGCCTCCTGCATACAAAACAGTAGAGACCAAAGACCCTTGTGGCTGGGTGTTGCTCAGCAGGCACAGATGCCACTTCTGCTCCACAGTGACCTTCCTCGGAAGACGGTGCAGACGCTCGTATCCTCATCCTGTCAGAGTCTTAAAAGGCACATCAGCATGTACAGCAGTTCAGTCGGGAAGGCCTCTTTGAACCTGCTGACTGTGACTGTGCTGGTGGAAAGAAACACAGCACCTTACCTTGAGTCTGGCGCTCGGCTGACTTACGCCCTAGATAAACACCTCTGCTGTATGTATTCCTAGCAAGCAGTTGCCAGCATTCTCTTTCCTTGGGCAAAGTCTCCGTTCCTCCCCGGGTATTCCCGCAGGGTTGAGAAGGTTGGCGACTGCAGGGCCTTTCATTATGCACTCATCGTCGAAAACATGGACCTTCCTTGCAACACGCGGGCAAGGTTCCTTACCACTGGCCAAGAAGGCTTTGGGATGAGAACCTAGCAAGCAACTGCACGCACTCCGCTCCGTTCAAGAAAATTCACTCTGCCTCAGGTTGCCTCTCAGGGTAATCCAGGGATGAATATAAGATTGGCAACAGGACTGTTTCTCAGGCAGCTCTGAGGACGCAGCTCTCCGGTTTGTCACTGGGGCAAATTGTGCCGTTCCCGTCCCCCTCCACTTCCAGGGTTGACACCTAGCTCATGTACCTGAAGTCACAAGTAGGCCACATAGACACATGCCACACACATGGACCCTTCCATGAAAACATTTTGGCAAGCAGAAGTCCTCCTGAGGTGAATGGCGTGAGCCAGTGAACGCCTTAGTGTCGCCTTCCTCACCGTGGATCTTGCAAAGACCTAACAGCCTTCAAAGGCTGAGAGCACATGTCTCCAGCTGGATCTGAAGTCGACGAGCTGCTTGCGAAGGGAAGACGTCAGCTGTGGATTCTGAGAACACTTGCCATGGAGGTGTTTGTTCCAGTGCAGCTCAGGTTTACCAACTGGGGTCCCCTTGCGTTGCACAGCAGACCAGGGAGAAAACTCTTTCTGAGGATTCTTCTAAGCTGTGGATACCTGGCTACCCACGGAGGAAGCACATTGTTGCCTGGGCTTCTGCATACCAACAGCAGGGCCCAAAGACCATCATGAGGCATGACGTTGCTCAGAAGGCACAGATGACACATTCGGTAGCCAGTGATTTGTCTCCGAAAATGTTGCCGTCGCGAGCGTCCTCAGATATGGAGAAGGCACACCACTGTTACAACACTTCACTGGTGAAAGCCTCGGGTCTACTTGTGACCACCAAGTTTGCTGTTGGAAACACTGCCCCCTACTTTGAGCATGCCGCTCAGCCGACATTCGACTTAGCTGAAGTAGTCTGCTGCATGACCTCCTGGCAAGGAGTGGCAGGCACACTCTTTCTTTTGAGAAAACTCACTCTTCCTCCTGAGAAGTTCCTGCGGGGTGCCCAAGTTGGGCGCCCGCCCACCCCTACTCCGGGTCTTTTCCTTCAGTTTTCTGGCCCCAAGCTTCCTGTTCCAAAGGGGCCAATAATGCTTTAGCCCTCAGGATCCAGTTTCTACGTGCAAACCCAGACTGTGGAGCAGCACCTTCTGCTCAGCTACAAGAGAGCCATGCGAGACACCAGGCGCTCCTGTGAGGAGCCTTTTGGAAGCAGAGGTTCTGCGCAAGGGGACGTGCCTAGCCACGATAGCGCTTTAGTCAGGTGTTGTCGACTTTGGAACTTTCAATCTCCCAGCAGTGCTTCGGGAAAGCTGTCCATCATGTCAGGCTGGTTGTCAAGTCACATTTCTGCTGGAGGTGAAGGGTCGTCAGCTTTGACTTCGTCGAATCCATGTTACTCGCCGGATATGATTCAGTGCAGCTAATAGCTAAGCCGGGAGTCTGACAGCCATTGCACGTGACACCGTCTCCCACTCTGTTACCAAGACTGCTTTCCAGAGTTGGAGGTCTTGCTCTCCGCCGGAGTAAGCCATGTGTTGCCCTGCCCTCTGCATGCACAGAGTGGAGGCCAACCACCTATGTGGCTGCAGGTTACTCAGAAGACGCAGTTGACACTTTGGCTACAACGTGTTCTTCCTTGACCTGGGTCCAGGCGTGAGAGAGCCTGCAGTCCTGAGAGGCCTACCAGTGTTAAAGCAGTACCTTCACTAAGGCTTCTCAGAAAGATCTGCACTGCAACACTTTTCACGGCACACCTAGAACTTCCTTTGGCGGCATGGGGCCAGGTTGCCTAACCACTAGCCAAGACGGCGTTGGGATGAGCTCCTAGTGAGGAACTGCATACACCCCCTCGTTCTTTCGAGAAAACTCACTCTTCCTCACTTTGCCTCCCAGGGAACTCCTACGGTGATTACAAGACGGGCAGCAGGACTTGTTTTCAGGCAGCTCTGAGCACGCAGCTCTCCGGCTTGCCAACGGGACGGATTTCGCTTTTCTCGTCCAGCCCCCTTTTCACGGTTGCAACACAGCTCATGTAGCTGAAGTTCCAGGGAAGCCAAAGGAGACCCATGTCACATACTGTACCCCTTCGCTGAAAGCACTTTGGAAAGCCAGTGTTCCTCCGGAAGTGAATTGCGCGAGCCACTGAACGCCTTAGTTCGCCTACGTCATGGTACATCTTGCAAAGGCCTAGCAGTCTTCGGAGGGTGACTGCCTATTTCTCCCTCGAGAGGTGAAGTCCAGGTGCTGCTTCAGGGAGCAAGAGGTCAAGTATGAATTCCGAGAACTCGTGTAAGCACGGTGTTTTTCCAAAAGCAGCTCAGGGTTACAAAGGGAGGCCCCTTTGCATTGGCCAGAAGCCCCGTTATAAACGTGTTCTTCAGGCATCCTCTAAGCTCTCCAAATCGAGCTCTCCGATGGAGGAAAAACCTTGTTGCCCAGCCTCCTGCATACAAAACAGTAGAGACCAAAGACCCTTGTGGCTGGGTGTTGCTCAGCAGGCACAGATGCCACTTCTGCTCCACAGTGACCTTCCTCGGAAGACGGTGCAGACGCTCGTATCCTCATCCTGTCAGAGTCTTAAAAGGCACATCAGCATGTACAGCAGTTCAGTCGGGAAGGCCTCTTTGAACCTGCTGACTGTGACTGTGCTGGTGGAAAGAAACACAGCACCTTACCTTGAGTCTGGCGCTCGGCTGACTTACGCCCTAGATAAACACCTCTGCTGTATGTATTCCTAGCAAGCAGTTGCCAGCATTCTCTTTCCTTGGGCAAAGTCTCCGTTCCTCCCCGGGTATTCCCGCAGGGTTGAGAAGGTTGGCGACTGCAGGGCCTTTCATTATGCACTCATCGTCGAAAACATGGACCTTCCTTGCAACACGCGGGCAAGGTTCCTTACCACTGGCCAAGAAGGCTTTGGGATGAGAACCTAGCAAGCAACTGCACGCACTCCGCTCCGTTCAAGAAAATTCACTCTGCCTCAGGTTGCCTCTCAGGGTAATCCAGGGATGAATATAAGATTGGCAACAGGACTGTTTCTCAGGCAGCTCTGAGGACGCAGCTCTCCGGTTTGTCACTGGGGCAAATTGTGCCGTTCCCGTCCCCCTCCACTTCCAGGGTTGACACCTAGCTCATGTACCTGAAGTCACAAGTAGGCCACATAGACACATGCCACACACATGGACCCTTCCATGAAAACATTTTGGCAAGCAGAAGTCCTCCTGAGGTGAATGGCGTGAGCCAGTGAACGCCTTAGTGTCGCCTTCCTCACCGTGGATCTTGCAAAGACCTAACAGCCTTCAAAGGCTGAGAGCACATGTCTCCAGCTGGATCTGAAGTCGACGAGCTGCTTGCGAAGGGAAGACGTCAGCTGTGGATTCTGAGAACACTTGCCATGGAGGTGTTTGTTCCAGTGCAGCTCAGGTTTACCAACTGGGGTCCCCTTGCGTTGCACAGCAGACCAGGGAGAAAACTCTTTCTGAGGATTCTTCTAAGCTGTGGATACCTGGCTACCCACGGAGGAAGCACATTGTTGCCTGGGCTTCTGCATACCAACAGCAGGGCCCAAAGACCATCATGAGGCATGACGTTGCTCAGAAGGCACAGATGACACATTCGGTAGCCAGTGATTTGTCTCCGAAAATGTTGCCGTCGCGAGCGTCCTCAGATATGGAGAAGGCACACCACTGTTACAACACTTCACTGGTGAAAGCCTCGGGTCTACTTGTGACCACCAAGTTTGCTGTTGGAAACACTGCCCCCTACTTTGAGCATGCCGCTCAGCCGACATTCGACTTAGCTGAAGTAGTCTGCTGCATGACCTCCTGGCAAGGAGTGGCAGGCACACTCTTTCTTTTGAGAAAACTCACTCTTCCTCCTGAGAAGTTCCTGCGGGGTGCCCAAGTTGGGCGCCCGCCCACCCCTACTCCGGGTCTTTTCCTTCAGTTTTCTGGCCCCAAGCTTCCTGTTCCAAAGGGGCCAATAATGCTTTAGCCCTCAGGATCCAGTTTCTACGTGCAAACCCAGACTGTGGAGCAGCACCTTCTGCTCAGCTACAAGAGAGCCATGCGAGACACCAGGCGCTCCTGTGAGGAGCCTTTTGGAAGCAGAGGTTCTGCGCAAGGGGACGTGCCTAGCCACGATAGCGCTTTAGTCAGGTGTTGTCGACTTTGGAACTTTCAATCTCCCAGCAGTGCTTCGGGAAAGCTGTCCATCATGTCAGGCTGGTTGTCAAGTCACATTTCTGCTGGAGGTGAAGGGTCGTCAGCTTTGACTTCGTCGAATCCATGTTACTCGCCGGATATGATTCAGTGCAGCTAATAGCTAAGCCGGGAGTCTGACAGCCATTGCACGTGACACCGTCTCCCACTCTGTTACCAAGACTGCTTTCCAGAGTTGGAGGTCTTGCTCTCCGCCGGAGTAAGCCATGTGTTGCCCTGCCCTCTGCATGCACAGAGTGGAGGCCAACCACCTATGTGGCTGCAGGTTACTCAGAAGACGCAGTTGACACTTTGGCTACAACGTGTTCTTCCTTGACCTGGGTCCAGGCGTGAGAGAGCCTGCAGTCCTGAGAGGCCTACCAGTGTTAAAGCAGTACCTTCACTAAGGCTTCTCAGAAAGATCTGCACTGCAACACTTTTCACGGCACACCTAGAACTTCCTTTGGCGGCATGGGGCCAGGTTGCCTAACCACTAGCCAAGACGGCGTTGGGATGAGCTCCTAGTGAGGAACTGCATACACCCCCTCGTTCTTTCGAGAAAACTCACTCTTCCTCACTTTGCCTCCCAGGGAACTCCTACGGTGATTACAAGACGGGCAGCAGGACTTGTTTTCAGGCAGCTCTGAGCACGCAGCTCTCCGGCTTGCCAACGGGACGGATTTCGCTTTTCTCGTCCAGCCCCCTTTTCACGGTTGCAACACAGCTCATGTAGCTGAAGTTCCAGGGAAGCCAAAGGAGACCCATGTCACATACTGTACCCCTTCGCTGAAAGCACTTTGGAAAGCCAGTGTTCCTCCGGAAGTGAATTGCGCGAGCCACTGAACGCCTTAGTTCGCCTACGTCATGGTACATCTTGCAAAGGCCTAGCAGTCTTCGGAGGGTGACTGCCTATTTCTCCCTCGAGAGGTGAAGTCCAGGTGCTGCTTCAGGGAGCAAGAGGTCAAGTATGAATTCCGAGAACTGTGTAAGCACGGTGTTTTTCCAAAAGCATCTCAGGGTTACAAAGGGAGGCCCCCTTGCATTGGCCAGAAGCCCCGTTATAAACGTGTTCTTCAGGCATCCTCTAAGCTCTCCAAATCGAGCTCTCCGATGGAGGAAAAACCTTGTTGCCCAGCCTCCTGCAAAGAAAACAGTAGAGATCAAAGACCCTTGTGGCTGGGTGTTGCTCAGCAGGCACAGATGCCACTTCTGCTCCACAGTGACCTTCCTCGGAAGACGGTGCAGACGCTCGTATCCTCATCCTGTCAGAGTCTTAAAAGGCACATCAGCATGTACAGCAGTTCAGTCGGGAAGGCCTCTTTGAAACTGCTGACTGTGACTGTGCTGGTGGAAAGAAACACAGCACCTTACCTTGAGTCTGGCGCTCGGCTGACTTACGCCCTAGATAAACACCTCTGCTGTATGTATTCCTAGCAAGCAGTTGCCAGCATTCTCTTTCCTTGGGCAAAGTCTCCGTTCCTCCCCGGGTATTCCCGCAGGGTTGAGAAGGTTGGCGACTGCAGGGCCTTTCATTATGCACTCATCGTCGAAAACATGGACCTTCCTTGCAACACGCGGGCAAGGTTCCTTACCACTGGCCAAGAAGGCTTTGGGATGAGAACCTAGCAAGCAACTGCACGCACTCCGCTCCGTTCAAGAAAATTCACTCTGCCTCAGGTTGCCTCTCAGGGTAATCCAGGGATGAATATAAGATTGGCAACAGGACTGTTTCTCAGGCAGCTCTGAGGACGCAGCTCTCCGGTTTGTCACTGGGGCAAATTGTGCCGTTCCCGTCCCCCTCCACTTCCAGGGTTGACACCTAGCTCATGTACCTGAAGTCACAAGTAGGCCACATAGACACATGCCACACACATGGACCCTTCCATGAAAACATTTTGGCAAGCAGAAGTCCTCCTGAGGTGAATGGCGTGAGCCAGTGAACGCCTTAGTGTCGCCTTCCTCACCGTGGATCTTGCAAAGGCCTAACAGTCTTCAAAGGCTGAGAGCACATGTCTCCAGCTGGATCTGAAGTCGACGTGCTGCTTGCGAAGGGAAGACGTCAGCTATGAATTCTGAGAACCCTTGCCATGGCGGTGTTTGTTCCAGTGCAGCTCAGGTTTACCAACTGGGGTCCCCTTGCATTGCACAGCAGACAAGGGAGAAAACTCTTCCTGAGGATTCTTCTAAGCTGTGGCTATCTGGCTCTCCGACGGAGGAAGCACATTGTTGCCTGGCCTTCTGCATACCAACAGTAGGGCCCAAAGACCATCATGAGGCATGAGGTTGCTCAGAAGGCACAGATGACACTTTCGGTACACAGAGATTTTCCTCGGAAAATGGGGCAGTCGCGAGCGTCCTCAGATATGGAAAAGGCACACCAGCGTTACAGCACTTCAGTGGTGAAAGCCTCAGGTCTACTTGTGACCACCAAGTTTGTTGATGGAAACACTGCCCCTTACTTTGAGTATGCCGCTCAGCCGACATTAGCCTTAGCTGAAGTAGTCTGCTGCATGACCTCCTGGCAAGGAGTGGCAGGCACACTCTTTCTTTCGAGAAAACTCACTCTTCCTCCTGAGAAGTTCCTGCGGGGTGCCCAAGTTGGGCGCCCGCCCATCCCTACTCCCGGTCTTTTCCTTCAGTTTTCTGGCCCCAAGCTTCCTGTTCCAAAGGGGCCAAAAATGCTTTAGCCCTCAGGATCCAGTTTCTACGTGCAAACCCAGCCTGTGGAGCAGCACCTTCTGCTCAGCTACAAGAGAGCCATGCGACACACCAGGCGCTCCTGTGAGGAGCCTTTTGGAAGCAGAGGTTCTGCGCAAGGGGACGTGCCTAGCCACGATAGCGCTTTAGTCAGGTGTTGTCGACTTTGGAACTTTCAATCTCCCAGCAGTGCTTCGGGAAAGCTGTCCATCATGTCAGGCTGGTTGTCAAGTCACATTTCTGCTGGAGGTGAAGGGTCGTCAGCTTTGACTTCGTCGAATCCATGTTACTCGCCGGATATGATTCAGTGCAGCTAATAGCTAAGCCGGGAGTCTGACAGCCATTGCACGTGACACCGTCTCCCACTCTGTTACCAAGACTGCTTTCCAGAGTTGGAGGTCTTGCTCTCCGCCGGAGTAAGCCATGTGTTGCCCTGCCCTCTGCATGCACAGAGTGGAGGCCAACCACCTATGTGGCTGCAGGTTACTCAGAAGACGCAGTTGACACTTTGGCTACAACGTGTTCTTCCTTGACCTGGGTCCAGGCGTGAGAGAGCCTGCAGTCCTGAGAGGCCTACCAGTGTTAAAGCAGTACCTTCACTAAGGCTTCTCAGAAAGATCTGCACTGCAACACTTTTCACGGCACACCTAGAACTTCCTTTGGCGGCATGGGGCCAGGTTGCCTAACCACTAGCCAAGACGGCGTTGGGATGAGCTCCTAGTGAGGAACTGCATACACCCCCTCGTTCTTTCGAGAAAACACACTCTTCCTCACTTTGCCTCCCAGGGAACTCCTACGGTGATTACAAGACGGGCAGCAGGACTTGTTTTCAGGCAGCTCTGAGCACGCAGCTCTCCGGCTTGCCAACGGGACGGATTTCGCTTTTCTCGTCCAGCCCCCTTTTCACAGTTGCAACACAGCTCATGTAGCTGAAGTTCCAGGGAAGCCAAAGGAGACCCATGTCACATACTGTACCCCTTCGCTGAAAGCACTTTGGAAAGCCAGTGTTCCTCCGGAAGTGAATTGCGCGAGCCACTGAACGCCTTAGTTCGCCTAGGTCATGGTACATCTTGCAAAGGCCTAGCAGTCTTCGGAGGGTGACTGCCTATTTCTCCCTCGAGAGGTGAAGTCCAGGTGCTGCTTCAGGGAGCAAGAGGTCAAGTATGAATTCCGAGAACTCGTGTAAGCACGGTGTTTTTCCAAAAGCAGCTCAGGGTTACAAAGGGAGGCCCCCTTGCATTGGCCAGAAGCCCCGTTATAAACGTGTTCTTCAGGCATCCTCTAAGCTCTCCAAATCGAGCTCTCCGATGGAGGAAAAACCTTGTTGCCCAGCCTCCTGCATACAAAACAGTAGAGTCCAAAGACCCTTGTGGCTGGGTGTTGCTCAGCAGGCACAGATGCCACTTCTGCTCCACAGTGACCTTCCTCGGAAGACGGTGCAGACGCTCGTATCCTCATCCTGTCAGAGTCTTAAAAGGCACATCAGCATGTACAGCAGTTCAGTCGGGAAGGCCTCTTTGAAACTGCTGACTGTGACTGTGCTGGTGGAAAGAAACACAGCACCTTACCTTGAGTCTGGCGCTCGGCTGACTTACGCCCTAGATAAACACCTCTGCTGTATGTATTCCTAGCAAGCAGTTGCCAGCATTCTCTTTCCTTGGGCAAAGTCTCCGTTCCTCCCCGGGTATTCCCGCAGGGTTGAGAAGGTTGGCGACTGCAGGGCCTTTCATTATGCACTCATCGTCGAAAACATGGACCTTCCTTGCAACACGCGGGCAAGGTTCCTTACCACTGGCCAAGAAGGCTTTGGGATGAGAACCTAGCAAGGAACTGCACGCACTCCGCTCCGTTCAAGAAAATTCACTCTGCCTCAGGTTGCCTCTCAGGGTAATCCAGGGATGAATATAAGATTGGCAACAGGACTGTTTCTCAGGCAGCTCTGAGGACGCAGCTCTCCGGTTTGTCACCGGGGCAAATTGTGCCGTTCCCGTCCCCCTCCACTTTTATGGTTGACACCTAGCTCATGTACCTGAAGTTCACAAGCAGGCCACATAGACACATGCCACACACATGGGCCCTTCCATGAAAACACTTTGGCAAGCAGGAGTCCTCCTGAGGTGAATGGCGTGAGCCAGTGAACGCCTTAGTGTCGCCTACCTCACCGTGGATCTTGCAAAGGCCTAACAGCCTTCAAAGGCTGAGAGCACATGTCTCCAGCTGGATCTGAAGTCGACGAGCTGCTTGCGAAGGGAAGACGTCAGCTGTGGATTCTGAGAACACTTGCCATGGAGGTGTTTGTTCCAGTGCAGCTCAGGTTTACCAACTGGGGTCCCCTTGCGTTGCACAGCAGACCAGGGAGAAAACTCTTTCTGAGGATTCTTCTAAGCTGTGGATACCTGGCTACCCACGGAGGAAGCACATTGTTGCCTGGGTTTCTGTATACCAACAGCAGGGCCCAAAGACCATCATGAGGCATGACGTTGCTCAGAAGGCACAGATGACACATTCGGTAGCCAGTGATTTGTCTCCGAAAATGTTGCCGTCGCGAGCGTCCTCAGATATGGAGAAGGCACACCACTGTTACAACACTTCACTGGTGAAAGCCTCGGGTCTACTTGTGACCACCAAGTTTGCTGTTGGAAACACTGCCCCCTACTTTGAGCATGCCGCTCAGCCGACATTCGACTTAGCTGAAGTAGTCTGCTGCATGACCTCCTGGCAAGGAGTGGCAGGCACACTCTTTCTTTCGAGAAAACTCACTCTTCCTCCTGAGAAGTTCCTGCGGGGTGCCCAAGTTGGGCGCCCGCCCACCCCTACTCCGGGTCTTTTCCTTCAGTTTTCTGGCCCCAAGCTTCCTGTTCCAAAGGGGCCAATAATGCTTTAGCCCTCAGGATCCAGTTTCTACGTGCAAACCCAGACTGTGGAGCAGCACCTTCTGCTCAGCTACAAGAGAGCCATGCGAGACACCAGGCGCTCCTGTGAGGAGCCTTTTGGAAGCAGAGGTTCTGCGCAAGGGGACGTGCCTAGCCACGATAGCGCTTTAGTCAGGTGTTGTCGACTTTGGAACTTTCAATCTCCCAGCAGTGCTTCGGGAAAGCTGTCCATCATGTCAGGCTGGTTGTCAAGTCACATTTCTGCTGGAGGTGAAGGGTCGTCAGCTTTGACTTCGTCGAATCCATGTTACTCGCCGGATATGATTCAGTGCAGCTAATAGCTAAGCCGGGAGTCTGACAGCCATTGCACGTGACACCGTCTCCCACTCTGTTACCAAGACTGCTTTCCAGAGTTGGAGGTCTTGCTCTCCGCCGGAGTAAGCCATGTGTTGCCCTGCCCTCTGCATGCACAGAGTGGAGGCCAACCACCTATGTGGCTGCAGGTTACTCAGAAGACGCAGTTGACACTTTGGCTACAACGTGTTCTTCCTTGACCTGGGTCCAGGCGTGAGAGAGCCTGCAGTCCTGAGAGGCCTACCAGTGTTAAAGCAGTACCTTCACTAAGGCTTCTCAGAAAGATCTGCACTGCAACACTTTTCACGGCACACCTAGAACTTCCTTTGGCGGCATGGGGCCAGGTTGCCTAACCACTAGCCAAGACGGCGTTGGGATGAGCTCCTAGTGAGGAACTGCATACACCCCCTCGTTCTTTCGAGAAAACTCACTCTTCCTCACTTTGCCTCCCAGGGAACTCCTACGGTGATTACAAGACGGGCAGCAGGACTTGTTTTCAGGCAGCTCTGAGCACGCAGCTCTCCGGCTTGCCAACGGGACGGATTTCGCTTTTCTCGTCCAGCCCCCTTTTCACGGTTGCAACACAGCTCATGTAGCTGAAGTTCCAGGGAAGCCAAAGGAGACCCATGTCACATACTGTACCCCTTCGCTGAAAGCACTTTGGAAAGCCAGTGTTCCTCCGGAAGTGAATTGCGCGAGCCACTGAACGCCTTAGTTCGCCTACGTCATGGTACATCTTGCAAAGGCCTAGCAGTCTTCGGAGGGTGACTGCCTATTTCTCCCTCGAGAGGTGAAGTCCAGGTGCTGCTTCAGGGAGCAAGAGGTCAAGTATGAATTCCGAGAACTGTGTAAGCACGGTGTTTTTCCAAAAGCATCTCAGGGTTACAAAGGGAGGCCCCCTTGCATTGGCCAGAAGCCCCGTTATAAACGTGTTCTTCAGGCATCCTCTAAGCTCTCCAAATCGAGCTCTCCGATGGAGGAAAAACCTTGTTGCCCAGCCTCCTGCAAAGAAAACAGTAGAGATCAAAGACCCTTGTGGCTGGGTGTTGCTCAGCAGGCACAGATGCCACTTCTGCTCCACAGTGACCTTCCTCGGAAGACGGTGCAGACGCTCGTATCCTCATCCTGTCAGAGTCTTAAAAGGCACATCAGCATGTACAGCAGTTCAGTCGGGAAGGCCTCTTTGAACCTGCTGACTGTGACTGTGCTGGTGGAAAGAAACACAGCACCTTACCTTGAGTCTGGCGCTCGGCTGACTTACGCCCTAGATAAACACCTCTGCTGTATGTATTCCTAGCAAGCAGTTGCCAGCATTCTCTTTCCTTGGGCAAAGTCTCCGTTCCTCCCCGGGTATTCCCGCAGGGTTGAGAAGGTTGGCGACTGCAGGGCCTTTCATTATGCACTCATCGTCGAAAACATGGACCTTCCTTGCAACACGCGGGCAAGGTTCCTTACCACTGGCCAAGAAGGCTTTGGGATGAGAACCTAGCAAGCAACTGCACACAGTCCACTCCGTTCAAGAAAATTCACTCTGCCTCAGGTTGCCTCTCAGGGTAATCCAGGGATGAATATAAGATTGGCAACAGGACTGTTTCTCAGGCAGCTCTGAGGACGCAGCTCTCCGGTTTGTCACTGGGGCAAATTGTGCCGTTCCCGTCCCCCTCCACTTCCAGGGTTGACACCTAGCTCATGTACCTGAAGTCACAAGTAGGCCACATAGACACATGCCACACACATGGACCCTTCCATGAAAACATTTTGGCAAGCAGAAGTCCTCCTGAGGTGAATGGCGTGAGCCAGTGAACGCCTTAGTGTCGCCTTCCTCACCGTGGATCTTGCAAAGGCCTAACAGTCTTCAAAGGCTGAGAGCACATGTCTCCAGCTGGATCTGAAGTCGACGTGCTGCTTGCGAAGGGAAGACGTCAGCTATGAATTCTGAGAACCCTTGCCATGGCGGTGTTTGTTCCAGTGCAGCTCAGGTTTACCAACTGGGGTCCCCTTGCATTGCACAGCAGACAAGGGAGAAAACTCTTCCTGAGGATTCTTCTAAGCTGTGGCTATCTGGCTCTCCGACGGAGGAAGCACATTGTTGCCTGGCCTTCTGCATACCAACAGTAGGGCCCAAAGACCATCATGAGGCATGAGGTTGCTCAGAAGGCACAGATGACACTTTCGGTACACAGAGATTTTCCTCGGAAAATGGGGCAGTCGCGAGCGTCCTCAGATATGGAAAAGGCACACCAGCGTTACAGCACTTCAGTGGTGAAAGCCTCAGGTCTACTTGTGACCACCAAGTTTGTTGATGGAAACACTGCCCCTTACTTTGAGTATGCCGCTCAGCCGACATTAGCCTTAGCTGAAGTAGTCTGCTGCATGACCTCCTGGCAAGGAGTGGCAGGCACACTCTTTCTTTCGAGAAAACTCACTCTTCCTCCTGAGAAGTTCCTGCGGGGTGCCCAAGTTGGGCGCCCGCCCATCCCTACTCCCGGTCTTTTCCTTCAGTTTTCTGGCCCCAAGCTTCCTGTTCCAAAGGGGCCAAAAATGCTTTAGCCCTCAGGATCCAGTTTCTACGTGCAAACCCAGCCTGTGGAGCAGCACCTTCTGCTCAGCTACAAGAGAGCCATGCGACACACCAGGCGCTCCTGTGAGGAGCCTTTTGGAAGCAGAGGTTCTGCGCAAGGGGACGTGCCTAGCCACGATAGCGCTTTAGTCAGGTGTTGTCGACTTTGGAACTTTCAATCTCCCAGCAGTGCTTCGGGAAAGCTGTCCATCATGTCAGGCTGGTTGTCAAGTCACATTTCTGCTGGAGGTGAAGGGTCGTCAGCTTTGACTTCGTCGAATCCATGTTACTCGCCGGATATGATTCAGTGCAGCTAATAGCTAAGCCGGGAGTCTGACAGCCATTGCACGTGACACCGTCTCCCACTCTGTTACCAAGACTGCTTTCCAGAGTTGGAGGTCTTGCTCTCCGCCGGAGTAAGCCATGTGTTGCCCTGCCCTCTGCATGCACAGAGTGGAGGCCAACCACCTATGTGGCTGCAGGTTACTCAGAAGACGCAGTTGACACTTTGGCTACAACGTGTTCTTCCTTGACCTGGGTCCAGGCGTGAGAGAGCCTGCAGTCCTGAGAGGCCTACCAGTGTTAAAGCAGTACCTTCACTAAGGCTTCTCAGAAAGATCTGCACTGCAACACTTTTCACGGCACACCTAGAACTTCCTTTGGCGGCATGGGGCCAGGTTGCCTAACCACTAGCCAAGACGGCGTTGGGATGAGCTCCTAGTGAGGAACTGCATACACCCCCTCGTTCTTTCGAGAAAACACACTCTTCCTCACTTTGCCTCCCAGGGAACTCCTACGGTGATTACAAGACGGGCAGCAGGACTTGTTTTCAGGCAGCTCTGAGCACGCAGCTCTCCGGCTTGCCAACGGGACGGATTTCGCTTTTCTCGTCCAGCCCCCTTTTCACAGTTGCAACACAGCTCATGTAGCTGAAGTTCCAGGGAAGCCAAAGGAGACCCATGTCACATACTGTACCCCTTCGCTGAAAGCACTTTGGAAAGCCAGTGTTCCTCCGGAAGTGAATTGCGCGAGCCACTGAACGCCTTAGTTCGCCTAGGTCATGGTACATCTTGCAAAGGCCTAGCAGTCTTCGGAGGGTGACTGCCTATTTCTCCCTCGAGAGGTGAAGTCCAGGTGCTGCTTCAGGGAGCAAGAGGTCAAGTATGAATTCCGAGAACTCGTGTAAGCACGGTGTTTTTCCAAAAGCAGCTCAGGGTTACAAAGGGAGGCCCCCTTGCATTGGCCAGAAGCCCCGTTATAAACGTGTTCTTCAGGCATCCTCTAAGCTCTCCAAATCGAGCTCTCCGATGGAGGAAAAACCTTGTTGCCCAGCCTCCTGCATACAAAACAGTAGAGTCCAAAGACCCTTGTGGCTGGGTGTTGCTCAGCAGGCACAGATGCCACTTCTGCTCCACAGTGACCTTCCTCGGAAGACGGTGCAGACGCTCGTATCCTCATCCTGTCAGAGTCTTAAAAGGCACATCAGCATGTACAGCAGTTCAGTCGGGAAGGCCTCTTTGAAACTGCTGACTGTGACTGTGCTGGTGGAAAGAAACACAGCACCTTACCTTGAGTCTGGCGCTCGGCTGACTTACGCCCTAGATAAACACCTCTGCTGTATGTATTCCTAGCAAGCAGTTGCCAGCATTCTCTTTCCTTGGGCAAAGTCTCCGTTCCTCCCCGGGTATTCCCGCAGGGTTGAGAAGGTTGGCGACTGCAGGGCCTTTCATTATGCACTCATCGTCGAAAACATGGACCTTCCTTGCAACACGCGGGCAAGGTTCCTTACCACTGGCCAAGAAGGCTTTGGGATGAGAACCTAGCAAGGAACTGCACGCACTCCGCTCCGTTCAAGAAAATTCACTCTGCCTCAGGTTGCCTCTCAGGGTAATCCAGGGATGAATATAAGATTGGCAACAGGACTGTTTCTCAGGCAGCTCTGAGGACGCAGCTCTCCGGTTTGTCACCGGGGCAAATTGTGCCGTTCCCGTCCCCCTCCACTTTTATGGTTGACACCTAGCTCATGTACCTGAAGTTCACAAGCAGGCCACATAGACACATGCCACACACATGGGCCCTTCCATGAAAACACTTTGGCAAGCAGGAGTCCTCCTGAGGTGAATGGCGTGAGCCAGTGAACGCCTTAGTGTCGCCTACCTCACCGTGGATCTTGCAAAGGCCTAACAGCCTTCAAAGGCTGAGAGCACATGTCTCCAGCTGGATCTGAAGTCGACGAGCTGCTTGCGAAGGGAAGACGTCAGCTGTGGATTCTGAGAACACTTGCCATGGAGGTGTTTGTTCCAGTGCAGCTCAGGTTTACCAACTGGGGTCCCCTTGCGTTGCACAGCAGACCAGGGAGAAAACTCTTTCTGAGGATTCTTCTAAGCTGTGGATACCTGGCTACCCACGGAGGAAGCACATTGTTGCCTGGGTTTCTGTATACCAACAGCAGGGCCCAAAGACCATCATGAGGCATGACGTTGCTCAGAAGGCACAGATGACACATTCGGTAGCCAGTGATTTGTCTCCGAAAATGTTGCCGTCGCGAGCGTCCTCAGATATGGAGAAGGCACACCACTGTTACAACACTTCACTGGTGAAAGCCTCGGGTCTACTTGTGACCACCAAGTTTGCTGTTGGAAACACTGCCCCCTACTTTGAGCATGCCGCTCAGCCGACATTCGACTTAGCTGAAGTAGTCTGCTGCATGACCTCCTGGCAAGGAGTGGCAGGCACACTCTTTCTTTCGAGAAAACTCACTCTTCCTCCTGAGAAGTTCCTGCGGGGTGCCCAAGTTGGGCGCCCGCCCACCCCTACTCCGGGTCTTTTCCTTCAGTTTTCTGGCCCCAAGCTTCCTGTTCCAAAGGGGCCAATAATGCTTTAGCCCTCAGGATCCAGTTTCTACGTGCAAACCCAGACTGTGGAGCAGCACCTTCTGCTCAGCTACAAGAGAGCCATGCGAGACACCAGGCGCTCCTGTGAGGAGCCTTTTGGAAGCAGAGGTTCTGCGCAAGGGGACGTGCCTAGCCACGATAGCGCTTTAGTCAGGTGTTGTCGACTTTGGAACTTTCAATCTCCCAGCAGTGCTTCGGGAAAGCTGTCCATCATGTCAGGCTGGTTGTCAAGTCACATTTCTGCTGGAGGTGAAGGGTCGTCAGCTTTGACTTCGTCGAATCCATGTTACTCGCCGGATATGATTCAGTGCAGCTAATAGCTAAGCCGGGAGTCTGACAGCCATTGCACGTGACACCGTCTCCCACTCTGTTACCAAGACTGCTTTCCAGAGTTGGAGGTCTTGCTCTCCGCCGGAGTAAGCCATGTGTTGCCCTGCCCTCTGCATGCACAGAGTGGAGGCCAACCACCTATGTGGCTGCAGGTTACTCAGAAGACGCAGTTGACACTTTGGCTACAACGTGTTCTTCCTTGACCTGGGTCCAGGCGTGAGAGAGCCTGCAGTCCTGAGAGGCCTACCAGTGTTAAAGCAGTACCTTCACTAAGGCTTCTCAGAAAGATCTGCACTGCAACACTTTTCACGGCACACCTAGAACTTCCTTTGGCGGCATGGGGCCAGGTTGCCTAACCACTAGCCAAGACGGCGTTGGGATGAGCTCCTAGTGAGGAACTGCATACACCCCCTCGTTCTTTCGAGAAAACTCACTCTTCCTCACTTTGCCTCCCAGGGAACTCCTACGGTGATTACAAGACGGGCAGCAGGACTTGTTTTCAGGCAGCTCTGAGCACGCAGCTCTCCGGCTTGCCAACGGGACGGATTTCGCTTTTCTCGTCCAGCCCCCTTTTCACGGTTGCAACACAGCTCATGTAGCTGAAGTTCCAGGGAAGCCAAAGGAGACCCATGTCACATACTGTACCCCTTCGCTGAAAGCACTTTGGAAAGCCAGTGTTCCTCCGGAAGTGAATTGCGCGAGCCACTGAACGCCTTAGTTCGCCTACGTCATGGTACATCTTGCAAAGGCCTAGCAGTCTTCGGAGGGTGACTGCCTATTTCTCCCTCGAGAGGTGAAGTCCAGGTGCTGCTTCAGGGAGCAAGAGGTCAAGTATGAATTCCGAGAACTGTGTAAGCACGGTGTTTTTCCAAAAGCATCTCAGGGTTACAAAGGGAGGCCCCCTTGCATTGGCCAGAAGCCCCGTTATAAACGTGTTCTTCAGGCATCCTCTAAGCTCTCCAAATCGAGCTCTCCGATGGAGGAAAAACCTTGTTGCCCAGCCTCCTGCAAAGAAAACAGTAGAGACCAAAGACCCTTGTGGCTGGGTGTTGCTCAGCAGGCACAGATGCCACTTCTGCTCCACAGTGTCCTTCCTCGGAATACGGTGCAGGCGCTCGCATCCTCATCCTTTCAGAGTCTTGAAAGGCCCACCAGCATTTACAGCAGTTCAGTCGGGAAGGCCTCTTTGAACCTGCTGACTGTGACTGTGCTGGTGGAAAGAAACACTGCACCTTACCTTGAGTCTGGCGCTCGGCTGACTTTTCGCCCTAGTTAACGTCCTCTGCTGGATGTACTCGTAGCAAGCAATTGCCAGCACTCTGTTTCCTTGGGCAAAGTCTCCGTTCCTCCCCGGGTATCCCTGCAGGGTTGAGAAGGTTGGCGACTGCAAGGGCTTTTCATTAAGCACTCATCATCGAAAACACGGACCTTCCTTGCAACACGCGGGCAAGTTTCCTTACCACTGGCCAAGAAGGCGTTGGGATGAGAAAGTAGCAAGGAACTGCACACAGTCCACTCCGTTCAAGAAAATTCACTCTGCCTCAGGTTGCCTCTCAGGGTAATCCAGGGATGAATATAAGATTGGCAACAGGACTGTTTCTCAGGCAGCTCTGAGGACGCAGCTCTCCGGTTTGTCACTGGGGCAAATTGTGCCGTTCCCGTCCCCCTCCACTTCCAGGGTTGACACCTAGCTCATGTACCTGAAGTCACAAGTAGGCCACATAGACACATGCCACACACATGGACCCTTCCATGAAAACATTTTGGCAAGCAGAAGTCCTCCTGAGGTGAATGGCGTGAGCTAGTGAACGCCTTAGTGTCGCCTTCCTCACCGTGGATCTTGCAAAGGCCTAACAGTCTTCAAAGGCTGAGAGCACATGTCTCCAGCTGGATCTGAAGGCGACGTGCTGCTTGCGAAGGGAAGACGTCAGCTATGAATTCTGAGAACCCTTGCCATGGCGGTGTTTGTTCCAGTGCAGCTCAGGTTCACCAACTGGGGTCCCCTTGCATTGCACAGCAGACAAGGGAGAAAACTCTTCCTGAGGATTCTTCTAAGCTGTGGCTATCTGGCTCTCCGACGGAGGAAGCACATTGTTGCCTGGCCTTCTGCATACCAACAGTAGGGCCCAAAGACCATCATGAGGCATGAGGTTGCTCAGAAGGCACAGATGACACTTTCGGTACACAGAGATTTTCCTCGGAAAATGGGGCAGTCGCGAGCGTCCTCAGATATGGAAAAGGCACACCAGCGTTACAGCACTTCAGTGGTGGAAGCCTCAGGTCTACTTGTGACCACCAAGTTTGTTGATGGAAACACTGCCCCTTACTTTGAGTATGCCGCTCAGCCGACATTCGCCTTAGATGAAGTAGTCTGCTGCATGACCTCCTGGCAAGGAGTGGCAGGCACACTCTTTCTTTCGAGAAAACTCACTCTTCCTCCTGAGACGTTCCTGCGGGGTGCCCAAGTTGGGCGCCCGCCCATCCCTACTCCCGGTCTTTTCCTTCAGTTTTCTGGCCCCAAGCTTCCTGTTCCAAAGGGGCCAAAAATGCTTTTGCCCTCAGGATCCAGTTTCTACGTGCAAACCCAGCCTGTGGAGCAGCACCTTCTGCTCAGCTACAAGAGAGCCATGCGACACACCAGGCGCTCCTGTGAGGAGCCTTTTGGAAACAGAGGTTCTGCACAAGGGGACGAGCCTAGCCAAGACAGCGCTTCAGTCAGGTGTTGTCGACTTTGGAACTTTCAATCTCCCAGCAGTGCTTCGGGAAAGGTGTCCATCATTTCAGGCTGGTTGTCAAGTCACATTTCTGCTGCAGGTGAAGGGTCGTCAGCTTTGACATCGTAGAATTCATGTTACTCGCCGGATATGATTCAGTGCAGCTAATAGCTAAGCTGGGAGTCTGACAGGCATTGCACGTGACACCGTCCCCCACTCTCTTACCAAGACTGCTTTCCTGAGTTGGAGGTCTGGCTGTCGGCCGGAGCAAGCCGTGTGTTGCCCTGCCCTCTGCATGCACAGAGTGGAGGCCAACCACCCATGTGGCTGCAGGTTACTCAGAAGCCGCAGTTGACACTTTGGCTACAACGTGTTCTTCCTTGACCTGGGTTCAGGTGTGAGAGAGCCTGCAGTCCTGAGAGGCCTACCAGTGTTACAGCAGTACCTTCACTAAGGCTTCTTAGAAAAATCTGCACTGCAACACTTTTCACGGCACACGGGGCCCTTCCTTTGGCAGCATGGGGGCAGGTTTCCTAACCACTAGCCAAGAAGGCGTTGGGATGAGCTCCTAGTGAGGAACCGCACACACCCCTGTTTTTTTCGAGAAAACTCACTCTTCCTCACTTTGCCTTCCAGGAAACACCTACGGTGATTACACGACGGGCAGCAGGACTTTTTTCCAGGCAGCTCTGAGCACGCAGCTCTCCGGCTTGCCAACGGGACGGATTTCGCTTTTCTCGTCCAGCCCCCTTTTCACAGTTGCAACACAGCTCATGTAGCTGAAGTTCCAGGGAAGCCAAAGGAGACCCATGTCACATACTGTACCCCTTCGCTGAAAGCACTTTGGAAAGCCAGTGTTCCTCCGGAAGTGAATTGCGTGAGCCAGTGAATGCCTTCATTTTGCCTAGGTCATGGTACATCTTGCAAAGGCCTAGCAGTCTTCGGAGGGTGACTGCCTATTTCTCCCTCGAGAGGTGAAGTCCAGGTGCTGCTTCAGGGAGCAAGAGGTCAAGTATGAATTCCGAGAACTCGTGTAAGCACGGTGTTTTTCCAAAAGCAGCTCAGGGTTACAAAGGGAGGCCCCTTTGCATTGGCCAGAAGCCCCGTTATAAACGTGTTCTTCAGGCATCCTCTAAGCTCTCCAAATCGAGCTCTCCGATGGAGGAAAAACCTTGTTGCCCAGCCTCCTGCATACAAAACAGTAGAGACCAAAGACCCTTGTGGCTGGGTGTTGCTCAGCAGGCACAGATGCCACTTCTGCTCCACAGTGACCTTCCTCGGAAGACGGTGCAGACGCTCGTATCCTCATCCTGTCAGAGTCTTAAAAGGCACATCAGCATGTACAGCAGTTCAGTCGGGAAGGCCTCTTTGAACCTGCTGACTGTGACTGTGCTGGTGGAAAGAAACACAGCACCTTACCTTGAGTCTGGCGCTCGGCTGACTTACGCCCTAGATAAACACCTCTGCTGTATGTATTCCTAGCAAGCAGTTGCCAGCATTCTCTTTCCTTGGGCAAAGTCTCCGTTCCTCCCCGGGTATTCCCGCAGGGTTGAGAAGGTTGGCGACTGCAGGGCCTTTCATTATGCACTCATCGTCGAAAACATGGACCTTCCTTGCAACACGCGGGCAAGGTTCCTTACCACTGGCCAAGAAGGCTTTGGGATGAGAACCTAGCAAGGAACTGCACGCACTCCGCTCCGTTCAAGAAAATTCACTCTGCCTCAGGTTGCCTCTCAGGGTAATCCAGGGATGAATATAAGATTGGCAACAGGACTGTTTCTCAGGCAGCTCTGAGGACGCAGCTCTCCGGTTTGTCACCGGGGCAAATTGTGCCGTTCCCGTCCCCCTCCACTTTTATGGTTGACACCTAGCTCATGTACCTGAAGTTCACAAGCAGGCCACATAGACACATGCCACACACATGGGCCCTTCCATGAAAACACTTTGGCAAGCAGGAGTCCTCCTGAGGTGAATGGCGTGAGCCAGTGAACGCCTTAGTGTCGCCTTCCTCACCGTGGATCTTGCAAAGGCCTAACAGCCTTCAAAGGCTGAGAGCACATGTCTCCAGCTGGATCTGAAGTCGACGAGCTGCTTGCGAAGGGAAGACGTCAGCTGTGGATTCTGAGAACACTTGCCATGGAGGTGTTTGTTCCAGTGCAGCTCAGGTTTACCAACTGGGGTCCCCTTGCGTTGCACAGCAGACCAGGGAGAAAACTCTTTCTGAGGATTCTTCTAAGCTGTGGATACCTGGCTACCCACGGAGGAAGCACATTGTTGCCTGGGTTTCTGTATACCAACAGCAGGGCCCAAAGACCATCATGAGGCATGACGTTGCTCAGAAGGCACAGATGACACATTCGGTAGCCAGTGATTTGTCTCCGAAAATGTTGCCGTCGCGAGCGTCCTCAGATATGGAGAAGGCACACCACTGTTACAACACTTCACTGGTGAAAGCCTCGGGTCTACTTGTGACCACCAAGTTTGCTGTTGGAAACACTGCCCCCTACTTTGAGCATGCCGCTCAGCCGACATTCGACTTAGCTGAAGTAGTCTGCTGCATGACCTCCTGGCAAGGAGTGGCAGGCACACTCTTTCTTTCGAGAAAACTCACTCTTCCTCCTGAGAAGTTCCTGCGGGGTGCCCAAGTTGGGCGCCCGCCCACCCCTACTCCGGGTCTTTTCCTTCAGTTTTCTGGCCCCAAGCTTCCTGTTCCAAAGGGGCCAATAATGCTTTAGCCCTCAGGATCCAGTTTCTACGTGCAAACCCAGACTGTGGAGCAGCACCTTCTGCTCAGCTACAAGAGAGCCATGCGAGACACCAGGCGCTCCTGTGAGGAGCCTTTTGGAAGCAGAGGTTCTGCGCAAGGGGACGTGCCTAGCCACGATAGCGCTTTAGTCAGGTGTTG
The DNA here is from genome assembly GCF_949987535.1 of Balaenoptera acutorostrata. NCBI lineage: Eukaryota > Metazoa > Chordata > Mammalia > Artiodactyla > Balaenopteridae > Balaenoptera > Balaenoptera acutorostrata. Next base: position 25,381 of record NW_026646090.1, on the reverse strand, counting down.
TCGACTTTGGAACTTTCAATCTCCCAGCAGTGCTTCGGGAAAGCTGTCCATCATGTCAGGCTGGTTGTCAAGTCACATTTCTGCTGGAGGTGAAGGGTCGTCAGCTTTGACTTCGTCGAATCCATGTTACTCGCCGGATATGATTCAGTGCAGCTAATAGCTAAGCCGGGAGTCTGACAGCCATTGCACGTGACACCGTCTCCCACTCTGTTACCAAGACTGCTTTCCAGAGTTGGAGGTCTTGCTCTCCGCCGGAGTAAGCCATGTGTTGCCCTGCCCTCTGCATGCACAGAGTGGAGGCCAACCACCTATGTGGCTGCAGGTTACTCAGAAGACGCAGTTGACACTTTGGCTACAACGTGTTCTTCCTTGACCTGGGTCCAGGCGTGAGAGAGCCTGCAGTCCTGAGAGGCCTACCAGTGTTAAAGCAGTACCTTCACTAAGGCTTCTCAGAAAGATCTGCACTGCAACACTTTTCACGGCACACCTAGAACTTCCTTTGGCGGCATGGGGCCAGGTTGCCTAACCACTAGCCAAGACGGCGTTGGGATGAGCTCCTAGTGAGGAACTGCATACACCCCCTCGTTCTTTCGAGAAAACTCACTCTTCCTCACTTTGCCTCCCAGGGAACTCCTACGGTGATTACAAGACGGGCAGCAGGACTTGTTTTCAGGCAGCTCTGAGCACGCAGCTCTCCGGCTTGCCAACGGGACGGATTTCGCTTTTCTCGTCCAGCCCCCTTTTCACGGTTGCAACACAGCTCATGTAGCTGAAGTTCCAGGGAAGCCAAAGGAGACCCATGTCACATACTGTACCCCTTCGCTGAAAGCACTTTGGAAAGCCAGTGTTCCTCCGGAAGTGAATTGCGCGAGCCACTGAACGCCTTAGTTCGCCTACGTCATGGTACATCTTGCAAAGGCCTAGCAGTCTTCGGAGGGTGACTGCCTATTTCTCCCTCGAGAGGTGAAGTCCAGGTGCTGCTTCAGGGAGCAAGAGGTCAAGTATGAATTCCGAGAACTGTGTAAGCACGGTGTTTTTCCAAAAGCATCTCAGGGTTACAAAGGGAGGCCCCCTTGCATTGGCCAGAAGCCCCGTTATAAACGTGTTCTTCAGGCATCCTCTAAGCTCTCCAAATCGAGCTCTCCGATGGAGGAAAAACCTTGTTGCCCAGCCTCCTGCAAAGAAAACAGTAGAGACCAAAGACCCTTGTGGCTGGGTGTTGCTCAGCAGGCACAGATGCCACTTCTGCTCCACAGTGTCCTTCCTCGGAATACGGTGCAGGCGCTCGCATCCTCATCCTTTCAGAGTCTTGAAAGGCCCACCAGCATTTACAGCAGTTCAGTCGGGAAGGCCTCTTTGAACCTGCTGACTGTGACTGTGCTGGTGGAAAGAAACACTGCACCTTACCTTGAGTCTGGCGCTCGGCTGACTTTTCGCCCTAGTTAACGTCCTCTGCTGGATGTACTCGTAGCAAGCAATTGCCAGCACTCTGTTTCCTTGGGCAAAGTCTCCGTTCCTCCCCGGGTATCCCTGCAGGGTTGAGAAGGTTGGCGACTGCAAGGGCTTTTCATTAAGCACTCATCATCGAAAACACGGACCTTCCTTGCAACACGCGGGCAAGTTTCCTTACCACTGGCCAAGAAGGCGTTGGGATGAGAAAGTAGCAAGGAACTGCACACAGTCCACTCCGTTCAAGAAAATTCACTCTGCCTCAGGTTGCCTCTCAGGGTAATCCAGGGATGAATATAAGATTGGCAACAGGACTGTTTCTCAGGCAGCTCTGAGGACGCAGCTCTCCGGTTTGTCACTGGGGCAAATTGTGCCGTTCCCGTCCCCCTCCACTTCCAGGGTTGACACCTAGCTCATGTACCTGAAGTCACAAGTAGGCCACATAGACACATGCCACACACATGGACCCTTCCATGAAAACATTTTGGCAAGCAGAAGTCCTCCTGAGGTGAATGGCGTGAGCTAGTGAACGCCTTAGTGTCGCCTTCCTCACCGTGGATCTTGCAAAGGCCTAACAGTCTTCAAAGGCTGAGAGCACATGTCTCCAGCTGGATCTGAAGGCGACGTGCTGCTTGCGAAGGGAAGACGTCAGCTATGAATTCTGAGAACCCTTGCCATGGCGGTGTTTGTTCCAGTGCAGCTCAGGTTCACCAACTGGGGTCCCCTTGCATTGCACAGCAGACAAGGGAGAAAACTCTTCCTGAGGATTCTTCTAAGCTGTGGCTATCTGGCTCTCCGACGGAGGAAGCACATTGTTGCCTGGCCTTCTGCATACCAACAGTAGGGCCCAAAGACCATCATGAGGCATGAGGTTGCTCAGAAGGCACAGATGACACTTTCGGTACACAGAGATTTTCCTCGGAAAATGGGGCAGTCGCGAGCGTCCTCAGATATGGAAAAGGCACACCAGCGTTACAGCACTTCAGTGGTGGAAGCCTCAGGTCTACTTGTGACCACCAAGTTTGTTGATGGAAACACTGCCCCTTACTTTGAGTATGCCGCTCAGCCGACATTCGCCTTAGATGAAGTAGTCTGCTGCATGACCTCCTGGCAAGGAGTGGCAGGCACACTCTTTCTTTCGAGAAAACTCACTCTTCCTCCTGAGACGTTCCTGCGGGGTGCCCAAGTTGGGCGCCCGCCCATCCCTACTCCCGGTCTTTTCCTTCAGTTTTCTGGCCCCAAGCTTCCTGTTCCAAAGGGGCCAAAAATGCTTTTGCCCTCAGGATCCAGTTTCTACGTGCAAACCCAGCCTGTGGAGCAGCACCTTCTGCTCAGCTACAAGAGAGCCATGCGACACACCAGGCGCTCCTGTGAGGAGCCTTTTGGAAACAGAGGTTCTGCACAAGGGGACGAGCCTAGCCAAGACAGCGCTTCAGTCAGGTGTTGTCGACTTTGGAACTTTCAATCTCCCAGCAGTGCTTCGGGAAAGGTGTCCATCATTTCAGGCTGGTTGTCAAGTCACATTTCTGCTGCAGGTGAAGGGTCGTCAGCTTTGACATCGTAGAATTCATGTTACTCGCCGGATATGATTCAGTGCAGCTAATAGCTAAGCTGGGAGTCTGACAGGCATTGCACGTGACACCGTCCCCCACTCTCTTACCAAGACTGCTTTCCTGAGTTGGAGGTCTGGCTGTCGGCCGGAGCAAGCCGTGTGTTGCCCTGCCCTCTGCATGCACAGAGTGGAGGCCAACCACCCATGTGGCTGCAGGTTACTCAGAAGCCGCAGTTGACACTTTGGCTACAACGTGTTCTTCCTTGACCTGGGTTCAGGTGTGAGAGAGCCTGCAGTCCTGAGAGGCCTACCAGTGTTACAGCAGTACCTTCACTAAGGCTTCTTAGAAAAATCTGCACTGCAACACTTTTCACGGCACACGGGGCCCTTCCTTTGGCAGCATGGGGGCAGGTTTCCTAACCACTAGCCAAGAAGGCGTTGGGATGAGCTCCTAGTGAGGAACCGCACACACCCCTGTTTTTTTCGAGAAAACTCACTCTTCCTCACTTTGCCTTCCAGGAAACACCTACGGTGATTACACGACGGGCAGCAGGACTTTTTTCCAGGCAGCTCTGAGCACGCAGCTCTCCGGCTTGCCAACGGGACGGATTTCGCTTTTCTCGTCCAGCCCCCTTTTCACAGTTGCAACACAGCTCATGTAGCTGAAGTTCCAGGGAAGCCAAAGGAGACCCATGTCACATACTGTACCCCTTCGCTGAAAGCACTTTGGAAAGCCAGTGTTCCTCCGGAAGTGAATTGCGTGAGCCAGTGAATGCCTTCATTTTGCCTAGGTCATGGTACATCTTGCAAAGGCCTAGCAGTCTTCGGAGGGTGACTGCCTATTTCTCCCTCGAGAGGTGAAGTCCAGGTGCTGCTTCAGGGAGCAAGAGGTCAAGTATGAATTCCGAGAACTCGTGTAAGCACGGTGTTTTTCCAAAAGCAGCTCAGGGTTACAAAGGGAGGCCCCTTTGCATTGGCCAGAAGCCCCGTTATAAACGTGTTCTTCAGGCATCCTCTAAGCTCTCCAAATCGAGCTCTCCGATGGAGGAAAAACCTTGTTGCCCAGCCTCCTGCATACAAAACAGTAGAGACCAAAGACCCTTGTGGCTGGGTGTTGCTCAGCAGGCACAGATGCCACTTCTGCTCCACAGTGACCTTCCTCGGAAGACGGTGCAGACGCTCGTATCCTCATCCTGTCAGAGTCTTAAAAGGCACATCAGCATGTACAGCAGTTCAGTCGGGAAGGCCTCTTTGAACCTGCTGACTGTGACTGTGCTGGTGGAAAGAAACACAGCACCTTACCTTGAGTCTGGCGCTCGGCTGACTTACGCCCTAGATAAACACCTCTGCTGTATGTATTCCTAGCAAGCAGTTGCCAGCATTCTCTTTCCTTGGGCAAAGTCTCCGTTCCTCCCCGGGTATTCCCGCAGGGTTGAGAAGGTTGGCGACTGCAGGGCCTTTCATTATGCACTCATCGTCGAAAACATGGACCTTCCTTGCAACACGCGGGCAAGGTTCCTTACCACTGGCCAAGAAGGCTTTGGGATGAGAACCTAGCAAGGAACTGCACGCACTCCGCTCCGTTCAAGAAAATTCACTCTGCCTCAGGTTGCCTCTCAGGGTAATCCAGGGATGAATATAAGATTGGCAACAGGACTGTTTCTCAGGCAGCTCTGAGGACGCAGCTCTCCGGTTTGTCACCGGGGCAAATTGTGCCGTTCCCGTCCCCCTCCACTTTTATGGTTGACACCTAGCTCATGTACCTGAAGTTCACAAGCAGGCCACATAGACACATGCCACACACATGGGCCCTTCCATGAAAACACTTTGGCAAGCAGGAGTCCTCCTGAGGTGAATGGCGTGAGCCAGTGAACGCCTTAGTGTCGCCTTCCTCACCGTGGATCTTGCAAAGGCCTAACAGCCTTCAAAGGCTGAGAGCACATGTCTCCAGCTGGATCTGAAGTCGACGAGCTGCTTGCGAAGGGAAGACGTCAGCTGTGGATTCTGAGAACACTTGCCATGGAGGTGTTTGTTCCAGTGCAGCTCAGGTTTACCAACTGGGGTCCCCTTGCGTTGCACAGCAGACCAGGGAGAAAACTCTTTCTGAGGATTCTTCTAAGCTGTGGATACCTGGCTACCCACGGAGGAAGCACATTGTTGCCTGGGTTTCTGTATACCAACAGCAGGGCCCAAAGACCATCATGAGGCATGACGTTGCTCAGAAGGCACAGATGACACATTCGGTAGCCAGTGATTTGTCTCCGAAAATGTTGCCGTCGCGAGCGTCCTCAGATATGGAGAAGGCACACCACTGTTACAACACTTCACTGGTGAAAGCCTCGGGTCTACTTGTGACCACCAAGTTTGCTGTTGGAAACACTGCCCCCTACTTTGAGCATGCCGCTCAGCCGACATTCGACTTAGCTGAAGTAGTCTGCTGCATGACCTCCTGGCAAGGAGTGGCAGGCACACTGTTTCTTTGGAGAAAACTCACTCTTCCTCCCGAGGAGTTCCTGCGGGGTGCCCATGTTGGGCGCCCGCCCACCCCTACTCCGGGTCTTTTCCTTCAGTTTTCTGGCCCCAAACCTCCTGTTCCAAAGGGGCCAATAATGCTTTAGCCCTCAGGATCCAGTTTCTACGTGCAAACCCAGCCTGTGGAGCAGCACCTTCTGCTCAGCTACAAGAGAGCCATGCGACACACCAGGCGCTCCTGTGAGGAGCCTTTTGGAAACAGAGGTTCTGCACAAGGTGACGAGCCTAGCCAAGACAGCGCTTCAGTCAGGTGTTGTCGACTTTGGAACTTTCAATCTCCCAGCAGTGCTTCGGGAAAGGTGTCCATCATTTCAGGCTGGTTGTCAAGTCACATTTCTGCTGCAGGTGAAGGGTCGTCAGCTTTGACATCGTAGAATTCATGTTACTCGCCGGATATGATTCAGTGCAGCTAATAGCTAAGCTGGGAGTCTGACAGGCATTGCACGTGACACCGTCCCCCACTCTCTTACCAAGACTGCTTTCCTGAGTTGGAGGTCTGGCTGTCGGCCGGAGCAAGCCGTGTGTTGCCCTGCCCTCTGCATGCACAGAGTGGAGGCCAACCACCCATGTGGCTGCAGGTTACTCAGAAGCCGCAGTTGACACTTTGGCTACAACGTGTTCTTCCTTGACCTGGGTTCAGGTGTGAGAGAGCCTGCAGTCCTGAGAGGCCTACCAGTGTTACAGCAGTACCTTCACTAAGGCTTCTTAGAAAAATCTGCACTGCAACACTTTTCACGGCACACGGGGCCCTTCCTTTGGCAGCATGGGGGCAGGTTTCCTAACCACTAGCCAAGAAGGCGTTGGGATGAGCTCCTAGTGAGGAACCGCACACACCCCTGTTTTTTTCGAGAAAACTCACTCTTCCTCACTTTGCCTTCCAGGAAACACCTACGGTGATTACACGACGGGCAGCAGGACTTTTTTCCAGGCAGCTCTGAGCACGCAGCTCTCCGGCTTGCCAACGGGACGGATTTCGCTTTTCTCGTCCAGCCCCCTTTTCACAGTTGCAACACAGCTCATGTAGCTGAAGTTCCAGGGAAGCCAAAGGAGACCCATGTCACATACTGTACCCCTTCGCTGAAAGCACTTTGGAAAGCCAGTGTTCCTCCGGAAGTGAATTGCGCGAGCCAGTGAATGCCTTCATTTTGCCTAGGTCATGGTACATCTTGCAAAGGCCTAGCAGTCTTCGGAGGGTGACTGCCTATTTCTCCCTCGAGAGGTGAAGTCCAGGTGCTGCTTCAGGGAGCAAGAGGTCAAGTATGAATTCCGAGAACTGTGTAAGCACGGTGTTTTTCCAAAAGCATCTCAGGGTTACAAAGGGAGGCCCCCTTGCATTGGCCAGAAGCCCCGTTATAAACGTGTTCTTCAGGCATCCTCTAAGCTCTCCAAATCGAGCTCTCCGATGGAGGAAAAACCTTGTTGCCCAGCCTCCTGCAAAGAAAACAGTAGAGACCAAAGACCCTTGTGGCTGGGTGTTGCTCAGCAGGCACAGATGCCACTTCTGCTCCACAGTGTCCTTCCTCGGAATACGGTGCAGGCGCTCGCATCCTCATCCTTTCAGAGTCTTGAAAGGCCCACCAGCATTTACAGCAGTTCAGTCGGGAAGGCCTCTTTGAACCTGCTGACTGTGACTGTGCTGGTGGAAAGAAACACTGCACCTTACCTTGAGTCTGGCGCTCGGCTGACTTACGCCCTAGATAAACACCTCTGCTGTATGTATTCCTAGCAAGCAGTTGCCAGCATTCTCTTTCCTTGGGCAAAGTCTCCGTTCCTCCCCGGGTATTCCCGCAGGGTTGAGAAGGTTGGCGACTGCAGGGCCTTTCATTATGCACTCATCGTCGAAAACATGGACCTTCCTTGCAACACGCGGGCAAGGTTCCTTACCACTGGCCAAGAAGGCTTTGGGATGAGAACCTAGCAAGGAACTGCACGCACTCCGCTCCGTTCAAGAAAATTCACTCTGCCTCAGGTTGCCTCTCAGGGTAATCCAGGGATGAATATAAGATTGGCAACAGGACTGTTTCTCAGGCAGCTCTGAGGACGCAGCTCTCCGGTTTGTCACCGGGGCAAATTGTGCCGTTCCCATCCCCCTCCACTTTTATGGTTGACACCTAGCTCATGTACCTGAAGTTCACAAGCAGGCCACATAGACACATGCCACACACATGGGCCCTTCCATGAAAACACTTTGGCAAGCAGGAGTCCTCCTGAGGTGAATGGCGTGAGCCAGTGAACGCCTTAGTGTCGCCTTCCTCACCGTGGATCTTGCAAAGGCCTAACAGCCTTCAAAGGCTGAGAGCACATGTCTCCAGCTGGATCTGAAGTCGACGAGCTGCTTGCGAAGGGAAGACGTCAGCTGTGGATTCTGAGAACACTTGCCATGGAGGTGTTTGTTCCAGTGCAGCTCAGGTTTACCAACTGGGGTCCCCTTGCGTTGCACAGCAGACCAGGGAGAAAACTCTTTCTGAGGATTCTTCTAAGCTGTGGATACCTGGCTACCCACGGAGGAAGCACATTGTTGCCTGGGCTTCTGCATACCAACAGCAGGGCCCAAAGACCATCATGAGGCATGACGTTGCTCAGAAGGCACAGATGACACATTCGGTAGCCAGTGATTTGTCTCCGAAAATGTTGCCGTCGCGAGCGTCCTCAGATATGGAGAAGGCACACCACTGTTACAACACTTCACTGGTGAAAGCCTCGGGTCTACTTGTGACCACCAAGTTTGCTGTTGGAAACACTGCCCCCTACTTTGAGCATGCCGCTCAGCCGACATTCGACTTAGCTGAAGTAGTCTGCTGCATGACCTCCTGGCAAGGAGTGGCAGGCACACTGTTTCTTTGGAGAAAACTCACTCTTCCTCCCGAGGAGTTCCTGCGGGGTGCCCATGTTGGGCGCCCGCCCACCCCTACTCCGGGTCTTTTCCTTCAGTTTTCTGGCCCCAAACCTCCTGTTCCAAAGGGGCCAATAATGCTTTAGCCCTCAGGATCCAGTTTCTACGTGCAAACCCAGCCTGTGGAGCAGCACCTTCTGCTCAGCTACAAGAGAGCCATGCGACACACCAGGCGCTCCTGTGAGGAGCCTTTTGGAAACAGAGGTTCTGCACAAGGTGACGAGCCTAGCCAAGACAGCGCTTCAGTCAGGTGTTGTCGACTTTGGAACTTTCAATCTCCCAGCAGTGCTTCGGGAAAGGTGTCCATCATTTCAGGCTGGTTGTCAAGTCACATTTCTGCTGCAGGTGAAGGGTCGTCAGCTTTGACATCGTAGAATTCATGTTACTCGCCGGATATGATTCAGTGCAGCTAATAGCTAAGCTGGGAGTCTGACAGGCATTGCACGTGACACCGTCCCCCACTCTCTTACCAAGACTGCTTTCCTGAGTTGGAGGTCTGGCTGTCGGCCGGAGCAAGCCGTGTGTTGCCCTGCCCTCTGCATGCACAGAGTGGAGGCCAACCACCCATGTGGCTGCAGGTTACTCAGAAGCCGCAGTTGACACTTTGGCTACAACGTGTTCTTCCTTGACCTGGGTTCAGGTGTGAGAGAGCCTGCAGTCCTGAGAGGCCTACCAGTGTTACAGCAGTACCTTCACTAAGGCTTCTTAGAAAAATCTGCACTGCAACACTTTTCACGGCACACGGGGCCCTTCCTTTGGCAGCATGGGGGCAGGTTTCCTAACCACTAGCCAAGAAGGCGTTGGGATGAGCTCCTAGTGAGGAACCGCACACACCCCTGTTTTTTTCGAGAAAACTCACTCTTCCTCACTTTGCCTTCCAGGAAACACCTACGGTGATTACACGACGGGCAGCAGGACTTTTTTCCAGGCAGCTCTGAGCACGCAGCTCTCCGGCTTGCCAACGGGACGGATTTCGCTTTTCTCGTCCAGCCCCCTTTTCACAGTTGCAACACAGCTCATGTAGCTGAAGTTCCAGGGAAGCCAAAGGAGACCCATGTCACATACTGTACCCCTTCGCTGAAAGCACTTTGGAAAGCCAGTGTTCCTCCGGAAGTGAATTGCGCGAGCCAGTGAATGCCTTCATTTTGCCTAGGTCATGGTACATCTTGCAAAGGCCTAGCAGTCTTCGGAGGGTGACTGCCTATTTCTCCCTCGAGAGGTGAAGTCCAGGTGCTGCTTCAGGGAGCAAGAGGTCAAGTATGAATTCCGAGAACTCGTGTAAGCACGGTGTTTTTCCAAAAGCAGCTCAGGGTTACAAAGGGAGGCCCCTTTGCATTGGCCAGAAGCCCCGTTATAAACGTGTTCTTCAGGCATCCTCTAAGCTCTCCAAATCGAGCTCTCCGATGGAGGAAAAACCTTGTTGCCCAGCCTCCTGCATACAAAACAGTAGAGACCAAAGACCCTTGTGGCTGGGTGTTGCTCAGCAGGCACAGATGCCACTTCTGCTCCACAGTGACCTTCCTCGGAAGACGGTGCAGACGCTCGTATCCTCATCCTGTCAGAGTCTTAAAAGGCACATCAGCATGTACAGCAGTTCAGTCGGGAAGGCCTCTTTGAACCTGCTGACTGTGACTGTGCTGGTGGAAAGAAACACAGCACCTTACCTTGAGTCTGGCGCTCGGCTGACTTACGCCCTAGATAAACACCTCTGCTGTATGTATTCCTAGCAAGCAGTTGCCAGCATTCTCTTTCCTTGGGCAAAGTCTCCGTTCCTCCCCGGGTATTCCCGCAGGGTTGAGAAGGTTGGCGACTGCAGGGCCTTTCATTATGCACTCATCGTCGAAAACATGGACCTTCCTTGCAACACGCGGGCAAGGTTCCTTACCACTGGCCAAGAAGGCTTTGGGATGAGAACCTAGCAAGGAACTGCACGCACTCCGCTCCGTTCAAGAAAATTCACTCTGCCTCAGGTTGCCTCTCAGGGTAATCCAGGGATGAATATAAGATTGGCAACAGGACTGTTTCTCAGGCAGCTCTGAGGACGCAGCTCTCCGGTTTGTCACCGGGGCAAATTGTGCCGTTCCCGTCCCCCTCCACTTTTATGGTTGACACCTAGCTCATGTACCTGAAGTTCACAAGCAGGCCACATAGACACATGCCACACACATGGGCCCTTCCATGAAAACACTTTGGCAAGCAGGAGTCCTCCTGAGGTGAATGGCGTGAGCCAGTGAACGCCTTAGTGTCGCCTTCCTCACCGTGGATCTTGCAAAGGCCTAACAGCCTTCAAAGGCTGAGAGCACATGTCTCCAGCTGGATCTGAAGTCGACGAGCTGCTTGCGAAGGGAAGACGTCAGCTGTGGATTCTGAGAACACTTGCCATGGAGGTGTTTGTTCCAGTGCAGCTCAGGTTTACCAACTGGGGTCCCCTTGCGTTGCACAGCAGACCAGGGAGAAAACTCTTTCTGAGGATTCTTCTAAGCTGTGGATACCTGGCTACCCACGGAGGAAGCACATTGTTGCCTGGGCTTCTGCATACCAACAGCAGGGCCCAAAGACCATCATGAGGCATGACGTTGCTCAGAAGGCACAGATGACACATTCGGTAGCCAGTGATTTGTCTCCGAAAATGTTGCCGTCGCGAGCGTCCTCAGATATGGAGAAGGCACACCACTGTTACAACACTTCACTGGTGAAAGCCTCGGGTCTACTTGTGACCACCAAGTTTGCTGTTGGAAACACTGCCCCCTACTTTGAGCATGCCGCTCAGCCGACATTCGACTTAGCTGAAGTAGTCTGCTGCATGACCTCCTGGCAAGGAGTGGCAGGCACACTGTTTCTTTGGAGAAAACTCACTCTTCCTCCCGAGGAGTTCCTGCGGGGTGCCCATGTTGGGCGCCCGCCCACCCCTACTCCGGGTCTTTTCCTTCAGTTTTCTGGCCCCAAACCTCCTGTTCCAAAGGGGCCAATAATGCTTTAGCCCTCAGGATCCAGTTTCTACGTGCAAACCCAGACTGTGGAGCAGCACCTTCTGCTCAGCTACAAGAGAGCCATGCGACACACCAGGCGCTCCTGTGAGGAGCCTTTTGGAAACAGAGGTTCTGCACAAGGTGACGAGCCTAGCCAAGACAGCGCTTCAGTCAGGTGTTGTCGACTTTGGAACTTTCAATCTCCCAGCAGTGCTTCGGGAAAGGTGTCCATCATTTCAGGCTGGTTGTCAAGTCACATTTCTGCTGCAGGTGAAGGGTCGTCAGCTTTGACATCGTAGAATTCATGTTACTCGCCGGATATGATTCAGTGCAGCTAATAGCTAAGCTGGGAGTCTGACAGGCATTGCACGTGACACCGTCCCCCACTCTCTTACCAAGACTGCTTTCCTGAGTTGGAGGTCTGGCTGTCGGCCGGAGCAAGCCGTGTGTTGCCCTGCCCTCTGCATGCACAGAGTGGAGGCCAACCACCCATGTGGCTGCAGGTTACTCAGAAGCCGCAGTTGACACTTTGGCTACAACGTGTTCTTCCTTGACCTGGGTTCAGGTGTGAGAGAGCCTGCAGTCCTGAGAGGCCTACCAGTGTTACAGCAGTACCTTCACTAAGGCTTCTTAGAAAAATCTGCACTGCAACACTTTTCACGGCACACGGGGCCCTTCCTTTGGCAGCATGGGGGCAGGTTTCCTAACCACTAGCCAAGAAGGCGTTGGGATGAGCTCCTAGTGAGGAACCGCACACACCCCTGTTTTTTTCGAGAAAACTCACTCTTCCTCACTTTGCCTTCCAGGAAACACCTACGGTGATTACACGACGGGCAGCAGGACTTTTTTCCAGGCAGCTCTGAGCACGCAGCTCTCCGGCTTGCCAACGGGACGGATTTCGCTTTTCTCGTCCAGCCCCCTTTTCACAGTTGCAACACAGCTCATGTAGCTGAAGTTCCAGGGAAGCCAAAGGAGACCCATGTCACATACTGTACCCCTTCGCTGAAAGCACTTTGGAAAGCCAGTGTTCCTCCGGAAGTGAATTGCGCGAGCCAGTGAATGCCTTCATTTTGCCTAGGTCATGGTACATCTTGCAAAGGCCTAGCAGTCTTCGGAGGGTGACTGCCTATTTCTCCCTCGAGAGGTGAAGTCCAGGTGCTGCTTCAGGGAGCAAGAGGTCAAGTATGAATTCCGAGAACTCGTGTAAGCACGGTGTTTTTCCAAAAGCAGCTCAGGGTTACAAAGGGAGGCCCCTTTGCATTGGCCAGAAGCCCCGTTATAAACGTGTTCTTCAGGCATCCTCTAAGCTCTCCAAATCGAGCTCTCCGATGGAGGAAAAACCTTGTTGCCCAGCCTCCTGCATACAAAACAGTAGAGACCAAAGACCCTTGTGGCTGGGTGTTGCTCAGCAGGCACAGATGCCACTTCTGCTCCACAGTGACCTTCCTCGGAAGACGGTGCAGACGCTCGTATCCTCATCCTGTCAGAGTCTTAAAAGGCACATCAGCATGTACAGCAGTTCAGTCGGGAAGGCCTCTTTGAACCTGCTGACTGTGACTGTGCTGGTGGAAAGAAACACAGCACCTTACCTTGAGTCTGGCGCTCGGCTGACTTACGCCCTAGATAAACACCTCTGCTGTATGTATTCCTAGCAAGCAGTTGCCAGCATTCTCTTTCCTTGGGCAAAGTCTCCGTTCCTCCCCGGGTATTCCCGCAGGGTTGAGAAGGTTGGCGACTGCAGGGCCTTTCATTATGCACTCATCGTCGAAAACATGGACCTTCCTTGCAACACGCGGGCAAGGTTCCTTACCACTGGCCAAGAAGGCTTTGGGATGAGAACCTAGCAAGGAACTGCACGCACTCCGCTCCGTTCAAGAAAATTCACTCTGCCTCAGGTTGCCTCTCAGGGTAATCCAGGGATGAATATAAGATTGGCAACAGGACTGTTTCTCAGGCAGCTCTGAGGACGCAGCTCTCCGGTTTGTCACTGGGGCAAATTGTGCCGTTCCCGTCCCCCTCCACTTCCAGGGTTGACACCTAGCTCATGTACCTGAAGTTCACAAGCAGGCCACATAGACACATGCCACACACATGGGCCCTTCCATGAAAACACTTTGGCAAGCAGGAGTCCTCCTGAGGTGAATGGCGTGAGCCAGTGAACGCCTTAGTGTCGCCTTCCTCACCGTGGATCTTGCAAAGGCCTAACAGCCTTCAAAGGCTGAGAGCACATGTCTCCAGCTGGATCTGAAGTCGACGAGCTGCTTGCGAAGGGAAGACGTCAGCTGTGGATTCTGAGAACACTTGCCATGGAGGTGTTTGTTCCAGTGCAGCTCAGGTTTACCAACTGGGGTCCCCTTGCGTTGCACAGCAGACCAGGGAGAAAACTCTTTCTGAGGATTCTTCTAAGCTGTGGATACCTGGCTACCCACGGAGGAAGCACATTGTTGCCTGGGCTTCTGCATACCAACAGCAGGGCCCAAAGACCATCATGAGGCATGACGTTGCTCAGAAGGCACAGATGACACATTCGGTAGCCAGTGATTTGTCTCCGAAAATGTTGCCGTCGCGAGCGTCCTCAGATATGGAGAAGGCACACCACTGTTACAACACTTCACTGGTGAAAGCCTCGGGTCTACTTGTGACCACCAAGTTTGCTGTTGGAAACACTGCCCCCTACTTTGAGCATGCCGCTCAGCCGACATTCGACTTAGCTGAAGTAGTCTGCTGCATGACCTCCTGGCAAGGAGTGGCAGGCACACTGTTTCTTTGGAGAAAACTCACTCTTCCTCCCGAGGAGTTCCTGCGGGGTGCCCATGTTGGGCGCCCGCCCACCCCTACTCCGGGTCTTTTCCTTCAGTTTTCTGGCCCCAAACCTCCTGTTCCAAAGGGGCCAATAATGCTTTAGCCCTCAGGATCCAGTTTCTACGTGCAAACCCAGACTGTGGAGCAGCACCTTCTGCTCAGCTACAAGAGAGCCATGCGACACACCAGGCGCTCCTGTGAGGAGCCTTTTGGAAACAGAGGTTCTGCACAAGGTGACGAGCCTAGCCAAGACAGCGCTTCAGTCAGGTGTTGTCGACTTTGGAACTTTCAATCTCCCAGCAGTGCTTCGGGAAAGGTGTCCATCATTTCAGGCTGGTTGTCAAGTCACATTTCTGCTGCAGGTGAAGGGTCGTCAGCTTTGACATCGTAGAATTCATGTTACTCGCCGGATATGATTCAGTGCAGCTAATAGCTAAGCTGGGAGTCTGACAGGCATTGCACGTGACACCGTCCCCCACTCTCTTACCAAGACTGCTTTCCTGAGTTGGAGGTCTGGCTGTCGGCCGGAGCAAGCCGTGTGTTGCCCTGCCCTCTGCATGCACAGAGTGGAGGCCAACCACCCATGTGGCTGCAGGTTACTCAGAAGCCGCAGTTGACACTTTGGCTACAACGTGTTCTTCCTTGACCTGGGTTCAGGTGTGAGAGAGCCTGCAGTCCTGAGAGGCCTACCAGTGTTACAGCAGTACCTTCACTAAGGCTTCTTAGAAAAATCTGCACTGCAACACTTTTCACGGCACACGGGGCCCTTCCTTTGGCAGCATGGGGGCAGGTTTCCTAACCACTAGCCAAGAAGGCGTTGGGATGAGCTCCTAGTGAGGAACCGCACACACCCCTGTTTTTTTCGAGAAAACTCACTCTTCCTCACTTTGCCTTCCAGGAAACACCTACGGTGATTACACGACGGGCAGCAGGACTTTTTTCCAGGCAGCTCTGAGCACGCAGCTCTCCGGCTTGCCAACGGGACGGATTTCGCTTTTCTCGTCCAGCCCCCTTTTCACAGTTGCAACACAGCTCATGTAGCTGAAGTTCCAGGGAAGCCAAAGGAGACCCATGTCACATACTGTACCCCTTCGCTGAAAGCACTTTGGAAAGCCAGTGTTCCTCCGGAAGTGAATTGCGCGAGCCAGTGAATGCCTTCATTTTGCCTAGGTCATGGTACATCTTGCAAAGGCCTAGCAGTCTTCGGAGGGTGACTGCCTATTTCTCCCTCGAGAGGTGAAGTCCAGGTGCTGCTTCAGGGAGCAAGAGGTCAAGTATGAATTCCGAGAACTCGTGTAAGCACGGTGTTTTTCCAAAAGCAGCTCAGGGTTACAAAGGGAGGCCCCTTTGCATTGGCCAGAAGCCCCGTTATAAACGTGTTCTTCAGGCATCCTCTAAGCTCTCCAAATCGAGCTCTCCGATGGAGGAAAAACCTTGTTGCCCAGCCTCCTGCATACAAAACAGTAGAGACCAAAGACCCTTGTGGCTGGGTGTTGCTCAGCAGGCACAGATGCCACTTCTGCTCCACAGTGACCTTCCTCGGAAGACGGTGCAGACGCTCGTATCCTCATCCTGTCAGAGTCTTAAAAGGCACATCAGCATGTACAGCAGTTCAGTCGGGAAGGCCTCTTTGAACCTGCTGACTGTGACTGTGCTGGTGGAAAGAAACACAGCACCTTACCTTGAGTCTGGCGCTCGGCTGACTTACGCCCTAGATAAACACCTCTGCTGTATGTATTCCTAGCAAGCAGTTGCCAGCATTCTCTTTCCTTGGGCAAAGTCTCCGTTCCTCCCCGGGTATTCCCGCAGGGTTGAGAAGGTTGGCGACTGCAGGGCCTTTCATTATGCACTCATCGTCGAAAACATGGACCTTCCTTGCAACACGCGGGCAAGGTTCCTTACCACTGGCCAAGAAGGCTTTGGGATGAGAACCTAGCAAGGAACTGCACGCACTCCGCTCCGTTCAAGAAAATTCACTCTGCCTCAGGTTGCCTCTCAGGGTAATCCAGGGATGAATATAAGATTGGCAACAGGACTGTTTCTCAGGCAGCTCTGAGGACGCAGCTCTCCGGTTTGTCACCGGGGCAAATTGTGCCGTTCCCGTCCCCCTCCACTTTTATGGTTGACACCTAGCTCATGTACCTGAAGTTCACAAGCAGGCCACATAGACACATGCCACACACATGGGCCCTTCCATGAAAACACTTTGGCAAGCAGGAGTCCTCCTGAGGTGAATGGCGTGAGCCAGTGAACGCCTTAGTGTCGCCTTCCTCACCGTGGATCTTGCAAAGGCCTAACAGCCTTCAAAGGCTGAGAGCACATGTCTCCAGCTGGATCTGAAGTCGACGAGCTGCTTGCGAAGGGAAGACGTCAGCTGTGGATTCTGAGAACACTTGCCATGGAGGTGTTTGTTCCAGTGCAGCTCAGGTTTACCAACTGGGGTCCCCTTGCGTTGCACAGCAGACCAGGGAGAAAACTCTTTCTGAGGATTCTTCTAAGCTGTGGATACCTGGCTACCCACGGAGGAAGCACATTGTTGCCTGGGCTTCTGCATACCAACAGCAGGGCCCAAAGACCATCATGAGGCATGACGTTGCTCAGAAGGCACAGATGACACATTCGGTAGCCAGTGATTTGTCTCCGAAAATGTTGCCGTCGCGAGCGTCCTCAGATATGGAGAAGGCACACCACTGTTACAACACTTCACTGGTGAAAGCCTCGGGTCTACTTGTGACCACCAAGTTTGCTGTTGGAAACACTGCCCCCTACTTTGAGCATGCCGCTCAGCCGACATTCGACTTAGCTGAAGTAGTCTGCTGCATGACCTCCTGGCAAGGAGTGGCAGGCACACTGTTTCTTTGGAGAAAACTCACTCTTCCTCCCGAGGAGTTCCTGCGGGGTGCCCATGTTGGGCGCCCGCCCACCCCTACTCCGGGTCTTTTCCTTCAGTTTTCTGGCCCCAAACCTCCTGTTCCAAAGGGGCCAATAATGCTTTAGCCCTCAGGATCCAGTTTCTACGTGCAAACCCAGACTGTGGAGCAGCACCTTCTGCTCAGCTACAAGAGAGCCATGCGACACACCAGGCGCTCCTGTGAGGAGCCTTTTGGAAACAGAGGTTCTGCACAAGGTGACGAGCCTAGCCAAGACAGCGCTTCAGTCAGGTGTTGTCGACTTTGGAACTTTCAATCTCCCAGCAGTGCTTCGGGAAAGGTGTCCATCATTTCAGGCTGGTTGTCAAGTCACATTTCTGCTGCAGGTGAAGGGTCGTCAGCTTTGACATCGTAGAATTCATGTTACTCGCCGGATATGATTCAGTGCAGCTAATAGCTAAGCTGGGAGTCTGACAGGCATTGCACGTGACACCGTCCCCCACTCTCTTACCAAGACTGCTTTCCTGAGTTGGAGGTCTGGCTGTCGGCCGGAGCAAGCCGTGTGTTGCCCTGCCCTCTGCATGCACAGAGTGGAGGCCAACCACCCATGTGGCTGCAGGTTACTCAGAAGCCGCAGTTGACACTTTGGCTACAACGTGTTCTTCCTTGACCTGGGTTCAGGTGTGAGAGAGCCTGCAGTCCTGAGAGGCCTACCAGTGTTACAGCAGTACCTTCACTAAGGCTTCTTAGAAAAATCTGCACTGCAACACTTTTCACGGCACACGGGGCCCTTCCTTTGGCAGCATGGGGGCAGGTTTCCTAACCACTAGCCAAGAAGGCGTTGGGATGAGCTCCTAGTGAGGAACCGCACACACCCCTGTTTTTTTCGAGAAAACTCACTCTTCCTCACTTTGCCTTCCAGGAAACACCTACGGTGATTACACGACGGGCAGCAGGACTTTTTTCCAGGCAGCTCTGAGCACGCAGCTCTCCGGCTTGCCAACGGGACGGATTTCGCTTTTCTCGTCCAGCCCCCTTTTCACAGTTGCAACACAGCTCATGTAGCTGAAGTTCCAGGGAAGCCAAAGGAGACCCATGTCACATACTGTACCCCTTCGCTGAAAGCACTTTGGAAAGCCAGTGTTCCTCCGGAAGTGAATTGCGCGAGCCAGTGAATGCCTTCATTTTGCCTAGGTCATGGTACATCTTGCAAAGGCCTAGCAGTCTTCGGAGGGTGACTGCCTATTTCTCCCTCGAGAGGTGAAGTCCAGGTGCTGCTTCAGGGAGCAAGAGGTCAAGTATGAATTCCGAGAACTCGTGTAAGCACGGTGTTTTTCCAAAAGCAGCTCAGGGTTACAAAGGGAGGCCCCTTTGCATTGGCCAGAAGCCCCGTTATAAACGTGTTCTTCAGGCATCCTCTAAGCTCTCCAAATCGAGCTCTCCGATGGAGGAAAAACCTTGTTGCCCAGCCTCCTGCATACAAAACAGTAGAGACCAAAGACCCTTGTGGCTGGGTGTTGCTCAGCAGGCACAGATGCCACTTCTGCTCCACAGTGACCTTCCTCGGAAGACGGTGCAGACGCTCGTATCCTCATCCTGTCAGAGTCTTAAAAGGCACATCAGCATGTACAGCAGTTCAGTCGGGAAGGCCTCTTTGAACCTGCTGACTGTGACTGTGCTGGTGGAAAGAAACACAGCACCTTACCTTGAGTCTGGCGCTCGGCTGACTTACGCCCTAGATAAACACCTCTGCTGTATGTATTCCTAGCAAGCAGTTGCCAGCATTCTCTTTCCTTGGGCAAAGTCTCCGTTCCTCCCCGGGTATTCCCGCAGGGTTGAGAAGGTTGGCGACTGCAGGGCCTTTCATTATGCACTCATCGTCGAAAACATGGACCTTCCTTGCAACACGCGGGCAAGGTTCCTTACCACTGGCCAAGAAGGCTTTGGGATGAGAACCTAGCAAGGAACTGCACGCACTCCGCTCCGTTCAAGAAAATTCACTCTGCCTCAGGTTGCCTCTCAGGGTAATCCAGGGATGAATATAAGATTGGCAACAGGACTGTTTCTCAGGCAGCTCTGAGGACGCAGCTCTCCGGTTTGTCACCGGGGCAAATTGTGCCGTTCCCGTCCCCCTCCACTTTTATGGTTGACACCTAGCTCATGTACCTGAAGTTCACAAGCAGGCCACATAGACACATGCCACACACATGGGCCCTTCCATGAAAACACTTTGGCAAGCAGGAGTCCTCCTGAGGTGAATGGCGTGAGCCAGTGAACGCCTTAGTGTCGCCTTCCTCACCGTGGATCTTGCAAAGGCCTAACAGCCTTCAAAGGCTGAGAGCACATGTCTCCAGCTGGATCTGAAGTCGACGAGCTGCTTGCGAAGGGAAGACGTCAGCTGTGGATTCTGAGAACACTTGCCATGGAGGTGTTTGTTCCAGTGCAGCTCAGGTTTACCAACTGGGGTCCCCTTGCGTTGCACAGCAGACCAGGGAGAAAACTCTTTCTGAGGATTCTTCTAAGCTGTGGATACCTGGCTACCCACGGAGGAAGCACATTGTTGCCTGGGCTTCTGCATACCAACAGCAGGGCCCAAAGACCATCATGAGGCATGACGTTGCTCAGAAGGCACAGATGACACATTCGGTAGCCAGTGATTTGTCTCCGAAAATGTTGCCGTCGCGAGCGTCCTCAGATATGGAGAAGGCACACCACTGTTACAACACTTCACTGGTGAAAGCCTCGGGTCTACTTGTGACCACCAAGTTTGCTGTTGGAAACACTGCCCCCTACTTTGAGCATGCCGCTCAGCCGACATTCGACTTAGCTGAAGTAGTCTGCTGCATGACCTCCTGGCAAGGAGTGGCAGGCACACTGTTTCTTTGGAGAAAACTCACTCTTCCTCCCGAGGAGTTCCTGCGGGGTGCCCATGTTGGGCGCCCGCCCACCCCTACTCCGGGTCTTTTCCTTCAGTTTTCTGGCCCCAAACCTCCTGTTCCAAAGGGGCCAATAATGCTTTAGCCCTCAGGATCCAGTTTCTACGTGCAAACCCAGCCTGTGGAGCAGCACCTTCTGCTCAGCTACAAGAGAGCCATGCGACACACCAGGCGCTCCTGTGAGGAGCCTTTTGGAAACAGAGGTTCTGCACAAGGTGACGAGCCTAGCCAAGACAGCGCTTCAGTCAGGTGTTGTCGACTTTGGAACTTTCAATCTCCCAGCAGTGCTTCGGGAAAGGTGTCCATCATTTCAGGCTGGTTGTCAAGTCACATTTCTGCTGCAGGTGAAGGGTCGTCAGCTTTGACATCGTAGAATTCATGTTACTCGCCGGATATGATTCAGTGCAGCTAATAGCTAAGCTGGGAGTCTGACAGGCATTGCACGTGACACCGTCCCCCACTCTCTTACCAAGACTGCTTTCCTGAGTTGGAGGTCTGGCTGTCGGCCGGAGCAAGCCGTGTGTTGCCCTGCCCTCTGCATGCACAGAGTGGAGGCCAACCACCCATGTGGCTGCAGGTTACTCAGAAGCCGCAGTTGACACTTTGGCTACAACGTGTTCTTCCTTGACCTGGGTTCAGGTGTGAGAGAGCCTGCAGTCCTGAGAGGCCTACCAGTGTTACAGCAGTACCTTCACTAAGGCTTCTTAGAAAAATCTGCACTGCAACACTTTTCACGGCACACGGGGCCCTTCCTTTGGCAGCATGGGGGCAGGTTTCCTAACCACTAGCCAAGAAGGCGTTGGGATGAGCTCCTAGTGAGGAACCGCACACACCCCTGTTTTTTTCGAGAAAACTCACTCTTCCTCACTTTGCCTTCCAGGAAACACCTACGGTGATTACACGACGGGCAGCAGGACTTTTTTCCAGGCAGCTCTGAGCACGCAGCTCTCCGGCTTGCCAACGGGACGGATTTCGCTTTTCTCGTCCAGCCCCCTTTTCACAGTTGCAACACAGCTCATGTAGCTGAAGTTCCAGGGAAGCCAAAGGAGACCCATGTCACATACTGTACCCCTTCGCTGAAAGCACTTTGGAAAGCCAGTGTTCCTCCGGAAGTGAATTGCGCGAGCCAGTGAATGCCTTCATTTTGCCTAGGTCATGGTACATCTTGCAAAGGCCTAGCAGTCTTCGGAGGGTGACTGCCTATTTCTCCCTCGAGAGGTGAAGTCCAGGTGCTGCTTCAGGGAGCAAGAGGTCAAGTATGAATTCCGAGAACTCGTGTAAGCACGGTGTTTTTCCAAAAGCAGCTCAGGGTTACAAAGGGAGGCCCCTTTGCATTGGCCAGAAGCCCCGTTATAAACGTGTTCTTCAGGCATCCTCTAAGCTCTCCAAATCGAGCTCTCCGATGGAGGAAAAACCTTGTTGCCCAGCCTCCTGCATACAAAACAGTAGAGACCAAAGACCCTTGTGGCTGGGTGTTGCTCAGCAGGCACAGATGCCACTTCTGCTCCACAGTGACCTTCCTCGGAAGACGGTGCAGACGCTCGTATCCTCATCCTGTCAGAGTCTTAAAAGGCACATCAGCATGTACAGCAGTTCAGTCGGGAAGGCCTCTTTGAACCTGCTGACTGTGACTGTGCTGGTGGAAAGAAACACAGCACCTTACCTTGAGTCTGGCGCTCGGCTGACTTACGCCCTAGATAAACACCTCTGCTGTATGTATTCCTAGCAAGCAGTTGCCAGCATTCTCTTTCCTTGGGCAAAGTCTCCGTTCCTCCCCGGGTATTCCCGCAGGGTTGAGAAGGTTGGCGACTGCAGGGCCTTTCATTATGCACTCATCGTCGAAAACATGGACCTTCCTTGCAACACGCGGGCAAGGTTCCTTACCACTGGCCAAGAAGGCTTTGGGATGAGAACCTAGCAAGGAACTGCACGCACTCCGCTCCGTTCAAGAAAATTCACTCTGCCTCAGGTTGCCTCTCAGGGTAATCCAGGGATGAATATAAGATTGGCAACAGGACTGTTTCTCAGGCAGCTCTGAGGACGCAGCTCTCCGGTTTGTCACCGGGGCAAATTGTGCCGTTCCCGTCCCCCTCCACTTTTATGGTTGACACCTAGCTCATGTACCTGAAGTTCACAAGCAGGCCACATAGACACATGCCACACACATGGGCCCTTCCATGAAAACACTTTGGCAAGCAGGAGTCCTCCTGAGGTGAATGGCGTGAGCCAGTGAACGCCTTAGTGTCGCCTTCCTCACCGTGGATCTTGCAAAGGCCTAACAGCCTTCAAAGGCTGAGAGCACATGTCTCCAGCTGGATCTGAAGTCGACGAGCTGCTTGCGAAGGGAAGACGTCAGCTGTGGATTCTGAGAACACTTGCCATGGAGGTGTTTGTTCCAGTGCAGCTCAGGTTTACCAACTGGGGTCCCCTTGCGTTGCACAGCAGACCAGGGAGAAAACTCTTTCTGAGGATTCTTCTAAGCTGTGGATACCTGGCTACCCACGGAGGAAGCACATTGTTGCCTGGGCTTCTGCATACCAACAGCAGGGCCCAAAGACCATCATGAGGCATGACGTTGCTCAGAAGGCACAGATGACACATTCGGTAGCCAGTGATTTGTCTCCGAAAATGTTGCCGTCGCGAGCGTCCTCAGATATGGAGAAGGCACACCACTGTTACAACACTTCACTGGTGAAAGCCTCGGGTCTACTTGTGACCACCAAGTTTGCTGTTGGAAACACTGCCCCCTACTTTGAGCATGCCGCTCAGCCGACATTCGACTTAGCTGAAGTAGTCTGCTGCATGACCTCCTGGCAAGGAGTGGCAGGCACACTGTTTCTTTGGAGAAAACTCACTCTTCCTCCCGAGGAGTTCCTGCGGGGTGCCCATGTTGGGCGCCCGCCCACCCCTACTCCGGGTCTTTTCCTTCAGTTTTCTGGCCCCAAACCTCCTGTTCCAAAGGGGCCAATAATGCTTTAGCCCTCAGGATCCAGTTTCTACGTGCAAACCCAGCCTGTGGAGCAGCACCTTCTGCTCAGCTACAAGAGAGCCATGCGACACACCAGGCGCTCCTGTGAGGAGCCTTTTGGAAACAGAGGTTCTGCACAAGGTGACGAGCCTAGCCAAGACAGCGCTTCAGTCAGGTGTTGTCGACTTTGGAACTTTCAATCTCCCAGCAGTGCTTCGGGAAAGGTGTCCATCATTTCAGGCTGGTTGTCAAGTCACATTTCTGCTGCAGGTGAAGGGTCGTCAGCTTTGACATCGTAGAATTCATGTTACTCGCCGGATATGATTCAGTGCAGCTAATAGCTAAGCTGGGAGTCTGACAGGCATTGCACGTGACACCGTCCCCCACTCTCTTACCAAGACTGCTTTCCTGAGTTGGAGGTCTGGCTGTCGGCCGGAGCAAGCCGTGTGTTGCCCTGCCCTCTGCATGCACAGAGTGGAGGCCAACCACCCATGTGGCTGCAGGTTACTCAGAAGCCGCAGTTGACACTTTGGCTACAACGTGTTCTTCCTTGACCTGGGTTCAGGTGTGAGAGAGCCTGCAGTCCTGAGAGGCCTACCAGTGTTACAGCAGTACCTTCACTAAGGCTTCTTAGAAAAATCTGCACTGCAACACTTTTCACGGCACACGGGGCCCTTCCTTTGGCAGCATGGGGGCAGGTTTCCTAACCACTAGCCAAGAAGGCGTTGGGATGAGCTCCTAGTGAGGAACCGCACACACCCCTGTTTTTTTCGAGAAAACTCACTCTTCCTCACTTTGCCTTCCAGGAAACACCTACGGTGATTACACGACGGGCAGCAGGACTTTTTTCCAGGCAGCTCTGAGCACGCAGCTCTCCGGCTTGCCAACGGGACGGATTTCGCTTTTCTCGTCCAGCCCCCTTTTCACAGTTGCAACACAGCTCATGTAGCTGAAGTTCCAGGGAAGCCAAAGGAGACCCATGTCACATACTGTACCCCTTCGCTGAAAGCACTTTGGAAAGCCAGTGTTCCTCCGGAAGTGAATTGCGCGAGCCAGTGAATGCCTTCATTTTGCCTAGGTCATGGTACATCTTGCAAAGGCCTAGCAGTCTTCGGAGGGTGACTGCCTATTTCTCCCTCGAGAGGTGAAGTCCAGGTGCTGCTTCAGGGAGCAAGAGGTCAAGTATGAATTCCGAGAACTCGTGTAAGCACGGTGTTTTTCCAAAAGCAGCTCAGGGTTACAAAGGGAGGCCCCTTTGCATTGGCCAGAAGCCCCGTTATAAACGTGTTCTTCAGGCATCCTCTAAGCTCTCCAAATCGAGCTCTCCGATGGAGGAAAAACCTTGTTGCCCAGCCTCCTGCATACAAAACAGTAGAGACCAAAGACCCTTGTGGCTGGGTGTTGCTCAGCAGGCACAGATGCCACTTCTGCTCCACAGTGACCTTCCTCGGAAGACGGTGCAGACGCTCGTATCCTCATCCTGTCAGAGTCTTAAAAGGCACATCAGCATGTACAGCAGTTCAGTCGGGAAGGCCTCTTTGAACCTGCTGACTGTGACTGTGCTGGTGGAAAGAAACACAGCACCTTACCTTGAGTCTGGCGCTCGGCTGACTTACGCCCTAGATAAACACCTCTGCTGTATGTATTCCTAGCAAGCAGTTGCCAGCATTCTCTTTCCTTGGGCAAAGTCTCCGTTCCTCCCCGGGTATTCCCGCAGGGTTGAGAAGGTTGGCGACTGCAGGGCCTTTCATTATGCACTCATCGTCGAAAACATGGACCTTCCTTGCAACACGCGGGCAAGGTTCCTTACCACTGGCCAAGAAGGCTTTGGGATGAGAACCTAGCAAGGAACTGCACGCACTCCGCTCCGTTCAAGAAAATTCACTCTGCCTCAGGTTGCCTCTCAGGGTAATCCAGGGATGAATATAAGATTGGCAACAGGACTGTTTCTCAGGCAGCTCTGAGGACGCAGCTCTCCGGTTTGTCACCGGGGCAAATTGTGCCGTTCCCGTCCCCCTCCACTTTTATGGTTGACACCTAGCTCATGTACCTGAAGTTCACAAGCAGGCCACATAGACACATGCCACACACATGGGCCCTTCCATGAAAACACTTTGGCAAGCAGGAGTCCTCCTGAGGTGAATGGCGTGAGCCAGTGAACGCCTTAGTGTCGCCTTCCTCACCGTGGATCTTGCAAAGGCCTAACAGCCTTCAAAGGCTGAGAGCACATGTCTCCAGCTGGATCTGAAGTCGACGAGCTGCTTGCGAAGGGAAGACGTCAGCTGTGGATTCTGAGAACACTTGCCATGGAGGTGTTTGTTCCAGTGCAGCTCAGGTTTACCAACTGGGGTCCCCTTGCGTTGCACAGCAGACCAGGGAGAAAACTCTTTCTGAGGATTCTTCTAAGCTG